>NC_041388.1:221998068-222009550 GCF_002162155.2 Triticum dicoccoides | reverse complement strand
GCCGCGCCGCCGCTGCTCCTTGCCGGCGAGGGCTCGCCGCCCCATAGCTCGCCGGCCGCCGCACCCCGACGTCGCACGCCGCACTCCGACCGACCGCCGCCTCCCCAAGACCTCGCCGGCGACACCGCCCGCTTCTCCGGCCTCCCTCAAGTCCGGCCGACATGCCTCCCTCAAGTCCGGCGACGCTCCGGCACCGACTCCGGCCATCCTCGTTTTGCGTGCTCCGGCGAGATCCGATCCAGATCTGAAAACCCTAGGGGTTGACCTTTTTTTCCACTAAGTTCCTAGATTATTTTGCATACTTTGACCTGTGATAACTCTGCATCCGTAGCTCCGTTTTGGGCATATAGCATATCAAAATGTTCGCCTCAGAGAGCACATCATTTCATCTCATTGCATCATTTTCATTTGAGTTCATCTTGATGCCCGAAATGCTGTTGGTAGAGTGCTATTTGAGATAATTGTCAGATCTGCTGCTCCAATTAGATATTTGTCATTTTTGCCATGATTAGTGTGCATTATATGCCCCTGGGCTCTACATGAGTTTTGTTATATGTTTTGCCATCTTTCCAGAGGTGCAACCCATGTATTTTTGTGATGTGTGTGGTGACTAGCACAAGCTTGCAAAGTGGTGCATTTGTTAATGCTGATTTCAGGGACTTAGCAATTCCACTAAGTCCTTGATCTATTTATCTCAATATGCCATATGTTCATGCTGTTTCCTAGTGATCCGTGCCTCTTTTGAGGATGATCAGTAAGGATGTTTTGTTAATCTTGTAGTGCTCTATCCATCCATGTCTTTTTTTGCAATTATGGAGCACCCTAGCTTTAGTCAATCGAGCTCTACTTTTGCTATTTCGTGAATCTGGGCAGATTGTCTACTTGTTAGCGATTTTGCCGAGGATATTGTAGTTGATCCGTGCATGCTATGTTATTGTTCTTGCCATCTCTAGCTTGTATAATGTGTATTCTTGGTGGGTGTATGCTTAGATTGTCATGACTTGCTCTGTAGTAAGTGCATCGAGCTCGTAAACATGCCTACTTGATATCTGATTTGCATGCTCCAGTTTTTCACTAAGTCTGTGATCTGATTATGTTTTTGCCATGTTCACATGCTTGCAAATGTATTTTTTGATCCCTTTTGGCTCAAGGTCACTAAGGGACTTTTGTTAAGCTCTTTGAGTAGCTCCATGCCATGCTTTATTTTGCCATGTTCAGGTCCTGTAGCATATAGTTTTCATGCTCCAAAGTGTGCTACCTGATCTGAGATTCCAGACAAGTGTTAATTTCACTAAGTCTGAAATCTATTTACCAAATGCATTTTTGCCATGCTTGTTTGAACCTGTTAATGGATGAATTGGCCGTAGCTCAGTGTCCATCTTTTGTTAAGCATCATGAATGGATCCTTGCCATGTATTTTGTTGCCATGTTTGAGTGCTGTAGCATGTTCATCTTGTTGCTTTTAGATGGCTACTTGATGTAAATCGCAGAATGTGGCCATATTTGAATTGCTTGCCATTTCCTAACCGTAACTCCGATTCCGGTGATCTTTATATCGTTTTCAAGCGATTTCATATCACCTTTCCAGTGGCACACTTGGATTTCCATGTTGAGGCCAGGTTCATTCATTCCTTGTCAAATCTTGCATATGCATCACATATCGCATCCCGCATAGCATACCATGTTTGCATCATATTGTTTGAGCTTGCACGTGGTTGATTGTGTTCCGTTTGCTTGTTTGTCTTGTTTGGGTAGAGCCGGGAGACGTGTTCTCTAATGAGGAGCCCGTTGAGTTTGCTTTCGAGGATCCAGTCAACTCTGACAACTTTGCAGGCAAGATGATCACACCCTCGAAATCACTACTATCTTTGCTTTGCTAGATGCTCGCTCTTTTGCTATGCCTATGCTACGATGCCTACCACTTGCTTATCATGCCTCCCAAATTGCCATGTCAAACCTCTAACCCACCATGTCCTAGCAAACCGTTGATTGGCTAGGTTACTGCTTTGCTCAGCCCCTCTTATAGCGTTGCTAGTTGCAGGTGGAGATTGGAGACCATTCCTTGTTGGAACATTATTTACTTGTGGGGATATCATTATATTGCCTTGTTATCTTAATGCATCTATATACTTGGTAAAGGGTGGAAGGCTCAGCCTCTCGCCTTGTGTTTTGTTCCAGTCTTGCCGCCCTAGTTTCCGTCATATTGGTGTTATTTTCCCGGATTTTTGCGTTCCTTACGTGGTTGGGTTATAATGGGAACCCCTTGATAGTTCGCCTTGATTAAAGCTTTTCCAGCAATGCCCAACCTTGGTTTTATCATTTGCCACCTAGCCTATTTTTCCCTTGGGTTTCCGGAGCCCGAGGGTCATCTTATTTAACCCCCCCGGGCCAGTGCTCCTCTGAGTGTTTGTCCACCTGTCAGTTGCCGGTGGCCACCAGGGGCAACCCTGGGCTGGCCTACCCGTATCTAAGACAATCTGAGTGTGCCCTGAGAACGAGATATGTGCAGCTCCTATCGGGATTTGTCGGCACATTCGGGCGGTGTTGCTAGATTTGTTTTAACTTGTCAAAGTGTCTGGTAGAACCGGGATACCGAGTCTGATCGGAATGTCTCGGGAGGAGGTATATTCCTTCATTGACTGTGAGAGCTTGTCATGGGCTAAGTTGGGACTCCCCTGCAGGGATTTGAACTTTCGAAAGTCGTGCCCGCGGTTATGGGCAGATGGGAATTTTTTAATGTTTGGTTGTAGATAACTTGAACCTTAACTTAATTAAATTGAATCAATTGTGTGAGTTACCGTGATGGTCTCTTCTCGACGGAGTCCGGGAAGTGAACACGGTGTTGGAGTAATGCTTGCCGCAGGTTGCCCTCTAGTCACTTGTTCGCGCTTTGCTCTCTCTTCTCGCTCTCTTTTGCAAACAGGTTAGCCACCATATATGCTAGTCGCTTGCTGCAGCTCCACATATTTACCTTGCCTTACCTATAAGCTTAAATAGTCTTGATCACGAGGGTGCGAGATTGCTGAGTCCCTGTGGCTCACAGATTACTTCCAAACCAGATGCAGGGCCTGATGACTCCGTTCCAGATGACGCGCTTGAGCTCAAGTGGGAGTTCGACGAGGACTCACGCCGATACTACGTGTCTTTCCCTGATGATCAGTAGTGGTGCCTAGTTGGGGCAATCGGGACCGTGTCGCATGTTGGGTTTATCTTTTATTTTGGCACCGTAGTCGGGCTATGAGTTTTTGAATGTTGTAATGCTATTTATGTACTTTGATTGACGTGGCGAGTGTAAGCCAACCATGTATCTCCCCTTTTATTATCTATATTACATGGGATGTTGTGAAGATTGCCTAACTTGCGACATTGCTTTCAATGCGGTTATGCCTCTAAGTCATGCCTCGACACGTGGGAGCTATAGCCGCATCGAGGGCATTACAGCACCCATGGCCAGCTGCGGCCAGGGAAGAAATAGAGAAAAGCAGGAGAGAGAGAGAGAGAAATGGGTGGGTGGGTGGGCCCCTTGTTTGAATGGGTGGATGTATTGCAGGTGGGCCAGGCCGGGCAAGCGGCAAACAGGGATGGACAAGGAGTCCTAGAAAACATCTGGTTTGTGTCCTCTTTAGACCCAGATCGCGAGCAAATTTGGTCTTGAAATAGGTCTGAACAGACACGAACCGGACAGAAAATCGGTATGCCACTTGTGCAGAGACATGCTATACAAACGGTTTTTAACCCCTTTCCGCGACGGCGTTTCAAACCGTCGCCAAGTGAGTGACTGCGATAGGGGGGTGCTTCCCACACGACCTAGAAACCATTGGGGGTAGGCCCTCCTAGCACACAGGCTGGGGCAAAATGAGCTCGTGTGCGATCGGGCGAGGCATCAAAACCCAATCGTTTCCATTCGTATGTACATTCCACATGGTGAATCCTAGAAAAACATTTTCGTTCATATGTATATCACACACAGTTTTGTGTGTGGAAACATTTGTGCAAGGTGGCCTAACGCAAACAGTTCTCTGCCGGAAGCCGTGTGTGATTGTTAGTTGATCGAACATGCCTACTTTCTAGAAACCATGTGGGTTGTTTGAGTTCATCGCCCATGGTGCTGTCTCTGCAATAGAAAATCCCAATAAGTAGGGTAATTAGCCTATTGTTGATAATCCATGTAGTAATCAAATTGACATTTCTTGTAAAACACACCAGATATTTCATATCCGTATAATGGCAACCAAGATTTCATAATCAAATTACATCAGATAGCCTCGACACTCAGTTACGCCATTACACAACAGCACCATGTTTCACATGCAACATCGAAAACCTTTGAAAAGTAGCATCATACACGATAAGTAGACGGATGAATCTCATCTGGGAAACTGCAAAACCGGAAGGCAAATATTGAGCCTTCAGTGATGTCGAATGTCCTTGCAACTTTAGGCCAGTGGCTATGGATAGTTGCCCACCCAACCTTCGTCCTCTTTAGGAAGACTTCAATATTGTACTCTGGGTGTTGAATGAATACCTTCCTCACCTCTTGACCATGCAGGCAGTTTGAGAGGTAATCATCGGTGAACTGCTTTGAAAAATACTGAAAACAAAGATATGCACAAATCGTTGTTATAAATTTTGAAATGGCGCAAGGGGTAAAAACAAGGTAAAAGAGTTAGTACCATCCTAGTTGACTGATGTCTTCTTCATTGTGCAAACAAAGATCTTGTTGTTATTCGTCGCAAGTTTCTTTATCCTAACAATCTTTCTGAGTTTATTGACTTGGCTAAAATTCATGGACATCTCATTTCCCCATATGCAAAATGGGTCGAATAGTGGGGCTAAGCCTCTGACAGCAGGACCTACATGTGCAAGACCAAATTGTAAGAAACCTAAATATTAGAATGATTCCTGCAACTGCACAATAATGTGTTGTTAGCTAAAGGACCATGCATGATCAAACCTCGATGGTACACAACAGTGTCTCCCATTGTTTCCCTGCAACACACATAAGGAAGATCTTGATCAGGTTAACTGAGAGTTGCCATACTATCAGTAGAATACATATTGAGTACAGTCAAATTCGATTTATTTCTCACATGCATAAAAATACAAAATTGTACCCACAACAAATGAAAATCAATTCACAGAATTGAACCAAACAGTTAAATGGACAACAAACCAAATGAACCAAAATAGTTAACTGAGCACGACATTGCAGAATAGAAACATGTACTAGAAGATAAGACAATTAACAAAACAAAGAATGCTTGAGAACAGTACTACGAAATGTAGCAATTGTTGGACCAAAGTGTTAACTGAACATTACATTTCAAAGGACCAAACTGTTAACTAAACATCAGATTGCATATTAACATTACAGAGGACAAATCACTAGAAGGCATTTGCGGTGGCCTCGAGAAAACAGCATGAACTGTATTTTAAAGTAGACAACCGTGTGGCTGTATCGACGGTGGCCTCAAAGACAAGGTGCTCCTCCAAGATCTGGTGGTCGGCACGCATGGCAGCCATAGCGACCTCGTGCGTGTGTGCGGCCGTGATTTGCTTCTCCGCTGCTAGATGCTATTGAGCTCCATGTTATGCTGCATGCAGAATGGATGTGGGCGGCGCTTAATTGGAGGACGGGGACAGTGATTTCAGCGGAAGGTGTCGCACCATCGGTCATAGCATGTGGGACGAGGAAGGAGGAGGATGGTGTGTGGATTACTTGATGATACGTGTCCAACGTATCTATAATTTTTGATTCTTCCATGCTGTTCTATTATCATTCTTGGATGTTTAATAATTATTTTATATCTTTTTTGGGACTAACCTATTGACATAGTGTCCAGTGCCAGTTGTTGTTTTCTTCTTGTTTTTTACATCGCAGGAAATCAATACTAAATGGAGTCCAAACGCAGCGAAATGTTTTGTGGATTTTTCTGGACCAGAAGACACCAGATGGCCCAAGAAAGTACCTGAGGGGTGCTTCGAGGGGAGCACAACCCACCAGGGCACGCCTGGGGGCCCTGGCGCGCCCAGGTGGGTTGTGCCCACCTCGATGGCCTCCCGCGCCGCCTCTTTGCTCTATAAATACCCCAATATTCCAGAAACCCTAGGGGAGTCAATGAAAATCAATTCCACCCGTCGCAAGTTCCAGAACCACCAGATCCAATCTAGACACCATCGTGGAGGGGTTCATCATCCTCATTGGTGCCTCTCCGATGATACGTGAGTAGTTCATTGTAGACCTACAAGTCCATAGTTAGTAGCTAGATGGCTTCCTCTCTCTTTTGATTCTCAATACATTGGTCTTTTGGAGATCTATTTGATGTAACGCTTTTTGCGGTGTGTTTGTTGGGATCCGATGAACTTTGAGTTTATGATCAGATCTATGTTTTTATCCATGAAAGTTATTTGAGTCTTTTGATCTCTTATATGCATGATTACTTATAGCCTCGTATTTCTTCTTCGAATCTTTGGTTTTGTCGTGGAATTGTCACGGCAGTTGTCCTAGTGAAAGGACTTAGTCGTGGAGTCATCGCAACCAGGAAGCTTAAAGGGGTTAATCGTGACAAAGGACACGAGAGTTTTATACTGGTTCGGCCCCTTGCGGTGAAGGTAAAGCCTAGTCCAGTTGATGTGGTATTGCTAGGTTTCGATGACCAATGAGCGAATATGCTAGCTTGGCCCTCGATCTGTTGTTTCTTGCCCTAAGCCGTCGTCGGGTCGTCCCCTTATATACATGGGTTGACGCCATGCGGCCTACAGAGTCCCGGCCGGCTCATACAACGTGTCCGGCTTGGTGACATCTCTTACATGCCTTACATTACAAGTCTATTCATACATGGCGGTTTATACTTACGGGGCTTAAGCCGCCTCTGGGCTTGGGCCTATTATAAGCCTTATTGTAAACCGTCACCTTGTATACTCTTCGGGCTTCATTCACGTAGCTCGCCGTTGTGGTTGACCGGCCCCTCCTGGGCGGGTCATACCTGGTAGTCATATCCCCAACATTAGGCCCAAGTTGATTTGAACTTTGTTCATGTCAATCTTCAACACTTAGAAGAAATCCATCTTCCACTGCTTGTAAAAGCTCTGTAACCCGCCATGACGTCACCTTCAGAAAATTTGGAAACCCTCCAGGACATCATCTTCACGGATCCTTATCTTAAATGCCTTCCGAAAATCGAGGCGTCTAATTAGCTAGATAATCATCATTTTGGCCTTCCTCGTTTTTTGCGCCTGTCTATTCACCTATCTCCTTATAAATAGGCACGGCTGATCTTCCTCATTCTTCTTCTTCCTTCTCTCACAACCCCTCTGTCGCTCGAACTTTGCCGCCACTGCAGCGCTCACCGTCGTCCTCAACCTTGGCCGCTGCATCAACCTGAGCTTGTCCGGAGAACGGCGGCGATCCTCCATAGTAGAACTGTGTCCATAAGTTTTTGCTTTTCCGCACCTTAGATCCGCATTAGGGTTTGCAAGTTCTTCTATGTTCTTCACTGTTCATCACAAATTCTTCGTAATTTCTCCACCGCATCCTCTTTTGATCTAAAAGAAGTATGGAACTCACACGGTAGCTGTTTCACATCCATTTTTAGATGCTAGTAGATCCCCTTTTCTTGTACAAAGGCCTCCTTAGAACTGATGAACTCCTCTGTGCTGGTTTTTTAGGTCAATATTTATTTTCCCTTTTTGAACAGTCTTGATCCAAAATAATAACAACAGCCTGTGAAACTTGTTTATCTCAGTACTTAGCCAATTTTTTTGTCGCTGGCAACTTTTGAATACCTTTAGTCATGGTGGCTTATCATGCCGGCTCATTTTTCCTTCATATATCATTAGCCCTTACTTAAGCCGCCATTACTCATCTATATTGCAATCATTAACCTGTGATTCCACCAATTAACTTGAACCGGCAAATTACTTTCTTTTTAGCTTGTCGTTTTTCACCATGCCGCCAAAGATGACAACAGTCTGCAACTGGGTCCCTTCCACAGTCACTGATGACACCTTGAAGGATTTTGTCACCATCGGGTATCTACCATAGAAGAACATTATGTCCTATCGTGCCCCTGACCCGGCCGAAGAAAAACCTAAACCCAAATATGGTGAAGTCATCGTCTTTACTGACCATATGAGCCGGGGATTTTCACCGCCCGGCTCAAAATTCTTCATAGATGTTCTACACTTTTTCAAGCTTCATCCACAAGATCTTGGACCCAATTCCATATCAAATATCTGCAATTTCCAAGTTCTCTGCGAGGTTTATCTTCAAGAATAACCTACTGTTCAACTCTTCAGAGAGTATTTCTATTTAAACTGCCAGAATGAATACACCAACGATCCCAGCTTGGAACTTGGTGGAATTTCGATTCAGCGCAAACGGGATGTTGTCTTTCCCTTAGTAGTCTTGCCAAGCCATCCCAAGGATTGGAACCAAACTTGGTTTTACTGCAAAGACACATCGCCAGCTGATGAAAAATCAATGCTGAGTTATCGCGCGGAGCGTCTTGACGCTAAGTTTTTACTCCCTGACAAGCTTTCTGCCGCTGAACGTAAGAAGCTCATCCAAACCATCAAAAGGGTTCAAGCTTTGCTGGGAAACAGCTTAACTGGTGTTGACTTGATCCGCTGTTGGATCGCATGGCGGATCACCCCTCTGAGCCGCCGGTCTGACTTAATGTACAATTACACCGGAGGAGCAGACGATCCGTGGTGTTATAGCTCTCTACGTCTGACTGAAGAAGCCATCGTTGAAATGTCAACTACCCTTGTAAACAGCAAATATGAAGACTGCAATGAAGTAGGATTGAATCCTTTTTGCAAACTTAACCCGACACTAGAGGTAAATCCCCTTGACTCCTTTTTCCTTTAGTAGTTAAGCACTTGCATGATGTTTCAATCTATTATTTGCATACAGGCCAAATCTGACTTTTGGAAAGTCAAATATGATCATGAGGCCACCAAAAAAGCTAGAGCCGCTGCAATAGCCGCAAAGAAGACCACCAGAAAATCCAAAAAGAAACCAACTGCTTCTGATCTCCTCAAGCTGGATGATGCCTCTGAGTCGGAGGTAGCCCTTGACTCTCTTGGCCTACTTTTTAACAACCTTATTGACACTGACTATTGCGAGGATGACACGGGGGCCAGCCAGGCAGTAGAAGAAGAGGTAATTATTTCCTCCAACTCAGAACCTTTGCCAAGAGAGAAACCTCGACTGGTAACCCGGAAAATAAGGTTTTCACACCCTTTGGCTTATTTGGATCCTCATTTTCTTTTGAAAAAATAGCAACATGAGAGCCGTCAGACCCGGACCAGTGACGACAATGAACTGCCCTCCGGCTTACCGAAAACTCCTCGGAAACCTCAGAATGAGGTTTCTTTCACCTTTGACTTTTGCCTTTATCAATGAATCTATTTCCTTGCTCTTTTTAATTATGATTTCACTTTTGCAAGAGGTCTCTCGTTCTTCTGGTGATTCTTCGCAAACTCAACTTCTGCCTTTCAAGACTGCCCCTGGGTAAAGATAATTATCCTTCTTCTGCATCTTTATGTCCGTAACATTATACTGATTCATCAAATTCCTCTTAGTGGTCAAGCAAAACCTAGGAAGGCTAGGGTGGTTAAGCCGGCTGAAAACCCAGAAGCCGCTGAACTGGCACTGCCAACTCCTGCCCCGGGACAACCTGAAGCACCAGAAGACCCTGTTGTCAACGTTCAAATTGATCCTCCTGAGCCGTCTGTTGACAAAACTATTCTCAACCCATCTACCGTTGAACCGTCAAGCTCATCTAACCCACCGGTGACTTATGACAGTGACATTTTAATCACTGGTAGTAGATTTGTTGAACCGGGCAATCCAACTGTGCTAGCCAGACACTCCGCCAAGCAAGAGGCTTTGGAAAAGCAAAAAAGTGCGGTTTGACATCTCTCACCATGCTCACTTGAGTATTAGTGATGTGCTTTCCGGCTACCTTAGTCATGTGCATTCCAGCCGTGACACTGAAATTGAGATGGTCAAACAGCTGCAACTAAAATATGAGGTATGTTCTCCGGCTTTCATTAGTTTATCTGCTCTACCAGCCCCCAAGTCTCCTGATTATGATAAACTTGAATGATCTGTAGACTTGTGATATAGGTTGATGAGCATAATATTACCTGTAGTCCCCAAGGGCCGGCTTAATTCATCATGAATAAGCCGGTACTTAACTTCATAACCTTCTTGACCCAGTCCAAACTAATATTGCTTATCCGGCTTAAGAGAAAAACTTCCTGAATATCATGCATTAGGCCCCAAGTGCCAAGCGTTGTTACTTGTAAGACACTTGGGACTTTTCTAGGGTCATTTCTGCATTTTAAAATTGCTTTGGCAAACATTGGCCCCCAAGTGCCGAGTGGTGTTGCTTTGCAAAGTACTTGGGACTTTAATCATTATGTCCTCTATTGGAATAAACTTTGACACACGTGTGCATGTTTGCAGACCGCCATAACTGATTTGGATTCTCAGCTAGCTGATGCGAAAACCCGGTTGGCGGCTTAAGAGACTGAGATAAAGAATACCGAATCCAAACTCCAGTTGAGCCTATCTGAAGTGGAGAAACTGAAGACCGGTTTTGATGTAGAGAAAAATTCTTGGGCCGATGAAAAAACCTTGCTGACACAGCGTGCTGAAACGGCCGAGGCGGCTCTCAAAGAGGTTACCGCTGAACTCACCGGTTTAAAAAGCCGTGTGCTCAGATTGTAACACCCCGGATGTAACTTTCCCAATTTGTACTCCAACTCTTGCCGTTTCCGGCGTTAAGTTATATTTATTTCCTCGGGTTTGGGTTCTTTGTCTCCGTGTGTTGTTGTCGTTGTCATGCATCTCATATCATGTCATCATGTGCATTGCATTTGCATACGTGTTCGTCTCATGCATTCGAGCATTTTCCCCGTTGTCCGTTTTGCATTCTGGCGCTTCGTTCTCCTCCGGTGGTCATTTCTATCTTTCTTTCGTGTGTGGGGATTAAACATTTCCGGATTCGACCGAGACTTGCCAAGCGGCCTTGGTTAACTACCGGTAGACCGCCTGTCAAGTTTCGTATCATTTGGACTTTGTTTGATACTCCAACGGTTAACTGAGGGACCGAAAAGGCCTCGTGTGTGTTGCAGCCCAACACCCCTCCAATTTGGACCAAAACCCACCTAACTCTGCTCCATCATCTAGAGCGTTCGATCACGATCGTGTGGCCGAAAACCGCACCTCATTTGGACTCTCCTAGCTCCTCCTATGCCTATTTATACACCCTCCCTGAAAAAATCCGAATCCCCTCGTCCTCAAACCCTAAAAATCCGTCTCCGTCGCCGCCGGACGTGTCCGGGGGAGCCGGACAACGTCCGCCCGTCACCGCCGCCAACCGTCGGCCGCCACCTGTCCGCGCTCCGCGCCCACTTCCCCGCCGGCCCGCCGGGCCCGCCTCCGGCCCCCGCGGCCCAAAGGCCTCAG
>NC_041388.1:221987787-221997269 GCF_002162155.2 Triticum dicoccoides | reverse complement strand
CTCCCCGCCGGCCGGATCCGGCGAGATCCGGCCCGGGAGCACCTCACCGCCGTCATCCTGCTCCGGCGAGCTCATCCCCGCCGTGAACAGTGCCCGCCGCTGCCTCGGTTCGCGTGCCGGTCAAACCCTAGATCTGAGGGTTGTTTTTTTCCAAGTCCCTGATATTTTCAGTCCAAGTGCTCATGTTCATGACCATGTAACTTTGCATCCGTAGCTCCGATTCATGCATATAGCATATCAAAATGTTCATCTCAGAGAGTACATCATTTCGTTCCATTGTGTCATTTTCGTTTGAGTTCATCTTGATGCCCTAAATGCTGTTAGAAGAGGGCTACTTGAGATAATTGTCAGATCTGCTATTCCATTTAGGTTTTTGTCATTTTTGTCATGATTATTGTCTGCATGCTATGCCCTGATGCTCTACATGTGTTTTGTTAAGGGTTTTGTCATCTTTCCAGAGGTGCAACCCATGTATTTTTGTGATGTGTGTGGTGACTAGTGCAAGCTTGCAAAGTGGTGCACTTGCTAATTCTGTTTTCAGGGACTTAGTAATTTCACTAAGTCCTTGACCTGTTTATCTCATGATGCCATATGATCATGTTGTTTCCTAGTGATCCGTGCCTCTTTTGAGGATGATCAGTAAGGATATTTTGTTAATATTGTGGTGCTCTATCCATCCATGTCTTTGTTTGAAATTATGGAGCACCCTAGCTTGAGTCAATCGAGCTCTACTTTTGCTACTTCGTGAATCTGGGCAGATTGTCAACTTGTTTGCAATTTTGCCGGTGATGTTGTAGTTGATCCGTGCATGCTATGCTATTGTTATTGCCATGTCTAGCTTGCATTTTGTGCCTTCTTGATGGATGTATGCTTGTATTGCCATGACTTGCACTGTAGTGAGTGCATCGAGCTCGTAAACATGCCTACTTGAGTTATATTTCAGCATATGTCAGTTTTCACTAAGTCTAAAAACTGATTATGTTTTTGCTATGTTCACATGCTTGCAATTGTATTTTCTGATCCCTTTTGGCTCAAGGTCACTAAGGGAATTTTGTTAAGCTCTTTGATTAGCTCCATGCCATGCTTTACTTTGCCATGATCAGGTCCTGTAGCATGTAGTTTTGTTGCTCCGAAGAGTGCTATCTGATCTGAAATTCCAGACAAGTGTTAATTTCACTAAGTCTGAGATCTGTTTGTCATATGCATTTTTGCCATGCTTGTTTGAACCTGTTAATGGATGAATTGGCCGTAGCTCAGTGCTAGACTTTTGTTAAGCATCTTGTTTGCATCCCTGCCATGTATTTTGTTGTCATGTTTGGGTGCTGTAGCATGTTCATCTCATTGCATTTAGATGGCTACTTGCTGTAAATCGCAGACCGGTGTCATTTTTGAATCGCTTGCCATTTCCAAACTGTAACTCCGATTCCGGCGTTCTTTATATCGTTTTCAAGCGATTTCATCTCATCTTTCCAGTGGCACACTTGTATTTCCAAATTGAGGCCAGGTTCATGCAATTCCTGTCATATCTTGCATTTTGCATCCCGCATAGCATATCATCTTTGCATTGTGTTGTTTGAGTTTGCACGTGGTTGATTGTATCCTTGTTGCTTGTTTGTCTTGTTTGGGTAGAGCCGGGAGACGAGTTTGCTAACGAGGAGCCGTTGAGTTTGCTTTTGAGGATCCAGTCAACTCTGACAACTGTGCAGGCAAGATGATCATACCCTCGAAATCACTACTATCTTTGCTATGCTAGTTTGCTCGCTCTTTTGCTATGCCATTGCTATGATGCCTACCACTTGCTTTCAAGCCTCCCAAATTGCCATGTCAAACCTCTAACCCACCATTGTCCTAGCAAACCGTTGATTGGCTATGTTACCACTTTGCTCAGCCCCTCTTATAGCGTTGCTAGTTGCAGGTGAAGATTGGGGGCCGTTCCTTGTTGGAACCTTTATTTACTTGTTGGGATATCATTATATTTCCATGTTATCTTAATGCATCTATGTATTTGGTAAAGGGTGGAAGGCTCGGCCTCTCGCCTAGTGTTTTGTTCCACTCTTGCCGCCCTTGTTTCCGTCATATCGGTGTTATGTTCCCGGATTTTTGCGTTCCTTACGCGGTTGGGTTATAATGGGAACCCCTTGATAGTTCGCCTTGATTAAAGCTTTTCCAGCAACGCCCAACCTTGGTTTTACCATTTGCCACCTAGCCTTTTCTTTCCCTTGGGTTCTGCAGACTCAAGGGTCATCATTATTTTAACCCCCCCGGGCCAGTGCTCCTCTGAGTGTTGGTCCAAACTGTCAGCCGCCGATGGCTACCAGGGGCAACTCTGGGCTGGCCTACCGGAAGTTTAGACAATCTGAGTGTGCCCTGAGAAAGAGATATGTGCAGCTCCTATCGGGATTTGTCGGCACATTCGGGCGGTGTTGCTGGTCTTGTTTTAACCTGTCGAAGTGTCTTGAAGAACCGAGATACCGAGTCTGATCGGAACGTCTTGGGAGGAGGTCTATTCCTTCGTTGACCGTGAGAGCTTGTCATGGGCTAAGTTGGGACTCCCCTGCAGGGATTGAACTTTCGAAAGCCGTGCCCGCGGTTATGGGCAGATGGGAATTTGTTAATGTCCGGTTGTAGATAACTTGAACCTTAATCAATTAAAATGAATCAACTGAGTGTGTTCTCGTGATGGCCTCTTCTCGGCGAAGTCCGGGAAGTGGACACGGTGTTGGAGTAATGTTTGCGCAGGTTGCTCTCTAGTTTCTCGCTCGTGCTTTGCCTCCTCTTCTCGCTCTCTTTTGCGAATAAGTTCGCCACCATATTTGCTAGTCGCTTGCTGCAGCTCCACATATTTACCTTGCCTTACCTATAAGCTTAAATAGTCTTGATCGCGAGGGTGTGAGATTGCTGAGTCCCTGTGGCTCACAAATTACTATTACACCAGATGCAGGGCCTGATGATTCCACTCCAGGAGACGCGTATGAGCTCAAGTGGGAGTTCGACGAGGACTCTCAACGTTACTATGTTTCCTTTCCTGATGATCAGTAGTGGTGCCCAGTTGGGGGTGATTGGGACCGTGTCGCTTGTTGGGTTATCTTTTATTTTGGCGCCGTAGTCGGGCCATTAGTGTTTGGTTGATGTAATGTTATTTATGTACTTGATTAACGTGGTAAGTGTAAGCCAACTATGTTATCTCCCCTTTATTAGTTGTAATACATGGGATGTTGTGAAGATTGCCTAACTTGCGACATATGCCTTCAATGCGATTATGTCTCTAAGTCGTGCCTCGACACGTGGGAGCTATAGTCGCACCGAGGGTGTTACAAGTTGGTAATCAGAGCCTTCCCCGACCTTAGGAGCTCCATTGCTTGATCGTTTTTAGCGGCCGAGTTGTGTCTAGAAAAATGTTTTGAGTCTTTTAGGAATTATATATTGGAGAGCTTAGGAATTCTTTTACTTCCCAGCCTCCTCATCGCTCTGGTAAGGCATCCTGATGTAGAGTTTTGACTATTCTCTTCTCAAATTTCACTAAAAAAAATTTAGGATCACGCGGGTATCTTGGAATCGTTCCGATGGTTTTATGATGAGAACATTGTCTTGGTGCTTCCTGTCAGGGGTTTAGTGGAAGTGTCCCGGGGAGTTGAGCTCTGAGGTGTTGTCATCATAATTTTATCGTTGCAGTTCTGGAATACCTGAGTCTAGTACGCCGACATCGAAAATCTCTTTTATGCAGTTCGTTGGTGAGATAACCTCGACGCCACCCAGTACTGGGGCGGGAGTTCGGGAGTATCGCCATAACTTGTATAACGGATGCTTTTCGAAGGTTGAGGTAGATGGTTTCCGAAGGTTTCTTGGTTATGTGTTGAAGCATGGATACAGCTGGATGTAGGATTTGCTAGTTTGGGTGAGATATTATGCTTCCCGTGTATCCCCAACACCTGATTGCATAACCGGAAAGGTTCGGGAGTTTCATAGGTGGGAATTCTAGTAGCTCTAGTTCTTCCACAGATATTGGTTTGAGATTGGGATTTCTTACCGATTATTCGTTCTTGATCCATACCTTGTTGATTTATTTCTCTACCTTAATTCTGCGTGGCTTCTCAATTTATGGAGATGTGACCATTTCAAGAGGAATGCATTCGTTTATTTTGTTCGGATGTGAAGACTATATGTTGCAATTTTTCATTCCATTGGATTCAGCTTCAATATTTGTCTATCAATGTGCTAATGGTGGTCAACCTCTTCAGGATGGCTCCTCCAACGCGCACGACTCCGAATCCTGATCCGCCACCACCTCCCCGTCCTCCGGAGGCATGGCAAGCTGTGATGGCCGCAACCAATGCAAACACACAGTTGATCATGCAAATTCTTCAAGAGCGCAATCAAGGAAACCAAGGGAATCAAGGCAGCAATCAGAATCACTTTGCTTCACTCAACCAGTTCCTTGCTAACGGGCCAAAGACTTTCAGCAATTGTGTTGAAGCAACCGATGCTGACGATTGGCTAGTGGATCTGTGCAAGCATTTCGAGTGCAGTAACGTCAGGCCTGAGGACTTTGTCAAGTTCGCTTCCTTCCAAATCAAAGACCAAGCTGCGGAATGGTTCCAGCAGTACAAGGACTCCAGAGGTGGACGTGTTATCATTTGGGATGATTTCCGTTGAGATTTCCGAGCTCATCATATTCCCCAGAGTGTGGTTGAAAGCAAGCGTGAGGAATTCCGCAATCTGAAGCAAGGCTCTTTGTCTGTCTATGACTACAACAAGTTGTTCCGGAAGCTCGCCCGCTTTACCAAGCAGGACGTCCCTGATGAGAAGAGCATGATATACCAGTTCAGGGGTGGTCTCGGAGAAGAAATTCAGCTAGCTCGTGTTCTCTTCGAGCCCTTGAGATACGATGAGTTCTACAACATGGCACTGAAGCAAGAGGCTGCTCAGTTGAGGTGTGATGCTTCCAAGAAGCGAGTCAGAGATGTTACTCCTTCTTCCTCTACTCAAGTGGCCAAGCAGCAGAAGTTTTGGCTTCCTCCTCCTCCGTTCCGTCAGCCGTATCAGTAGAAGAGCAAAGGTGGCAGTGGTTCTTCCCACCCACCCAACCCTGGCTTTCAGAACAAGACTTCGTCTCAACCTCCAAGATCGAGTGCTCCGTATCACTGTCCGCTTTTTGAGGTCACGTGCAACAAGTGCCAACAGAAGGGTCACTATGCCAACAAGTGTTTCAACCAGAGGCATCTTCCTCCTCCTCCTCCTGTCAAATCGGCAAGTACAGCTGTGGTCAAGCATAACCCCAAGTACGCCAAGGTCAATATGGTGAATGCAGCTCAGGCAGAGGACTCGTCAGATGTGATCATGGGTAACCTTCCTGTTAATGATGTTCCTGCAAAAGTTCTTTTTGACACGGGTGCATCGCATTGCTTTATCTCGAGACCTTTTGCATCTAAGCATGGGTGGTTTTCTCAAGTTATGCATAAGCCATTAGCAGTCGTCTCTCCGGGTAGATGCTTGCTTGCTAACTACGAAGTTCCGGATATTTCTATCTCGATGGGTGATTTCAAGTTTCTAGCTTCTCCAATGATCCTTGGTAACTCGGATATTGATCTTATTCTCGGGATGGATTGGCTTTCTAAGCACAAGGCTCAGCTTGATTGTGCAGGTAGGCAAATTGAAGTGACTCATTCATCTGAGGATGTAATTGTCTTTGCCGCTCGGGATAATACCATCCGTCTATTTTCTCTCAATGAGAAGGGTGAACTCGATGCCTTCTCTCAAATTCCAGTCGTTTGCGAATATCAAGACGTCTTTCCAGAAGAGCTTTTAGGAATGCCTCCGCACCAGCCAGTCGAATTCGTTATTGATCTTGAGCCTGGCACAGAACCTGTGTGCAAACGTCCTTACAAGCTCGGACCTGAAGAGTTGAAGGAGCTGAAGAAGCAACTCGATATTCAAGAGAAAATGGGTCTCATCCGGCCTAGTTCTTCTCCGTGGGGTTGTGGTGTTCTTTTTGTGAAGAAGAAGGATGGAACGGACCGACTTTGTGTTGATTACCGTCCAGTGAACAAGAAGACCATCAAGAACATATACCCACTTCCCAACATCAATGAGCTGTTCGAACAACTCAAAGGTGCCCAAGTATTCTCCAAGCTTGATCTCCGTATGGGTTATCATTAGATTCGAATCCGTGAGCAAGATATTCCCAAGACGGCTTTCAGGACAAGCTTTGGTTCATATGAATACACTGTCATGTCTTTTGGCCTCGTCAATGCTCCTCCGACGTTCTCTCGCATGATGAACTTCATCTTCAACGCCTACACCAATGACTTCGTTTTGGTCTATCTCGACGACATTCTGGTTTTCTCCAAGAACAAGGAAGATCATGCCAAGCACTTGCGTTTGGTTCTTGATAAGCTCAGGGACATCAGTTCTACGCCAAGTTCTCCAAGTGTGAATTTTGGCTCGATGAGGTTCTTTATCTTGGTCATATCATCTCTGCCAAGGGCATTGCCGTGAATCCTGAGAAGGTGTCTGCAATTGTGAATTAGGAACCTCCTCAGAACGTGAAGCAACTCCGCAGCTTCCTCGGTCTCGCAAGCTATTGCCGAAGATTCATTGAAAACTTTTCTAAGATCGCGAAGCCTCTCTCAAATCTTCTTCAGAAGCACGTCAAGTACGTTTGGTCTACGGAGTGTGATATTGCTTTCAACACTTTGAAAGAGAAATTGATCACTGCTCCAGTTCTCCCTCCGCCTGATGAATCCAAGCCATACGAGGTCTTTTGTGATGCCTCTCTCCAAGGTCTTGGCGCGGTATTGATGCAAGAGAAGAAAGTTGTTGCTAATACCTCCCACCAGTTGAAGCCTAATGAGAAAAACTATCCCACTCATGATCTCGAGTTGGCCGCAGTTGTGCATGCTCTTTTGACTTGGAGACATCTTCTATTGGGAAGAAAAGTGGACATTTTCACTGATCACAAGAGTCTCAAGTACATCTTCACTCAGCCTAATCTCAACCTCAGGCAAACTCGACGGGTCGAAATGATTCAAGAGTATAATCCGAGTATCGAGTATACTCCAGGCAAGGCCAATGTGATTGCTGACGCATTGAGCAGGAAAGCTTACTGCAACAGTCTGATTCTCAAGCCTTATCAACCCGAACTTTGTGAAGCTTTCCGCAAACTTAACCTGCAAGTTGTTCCTCAAGGTTTCCTCGCCAACCTTCAAGTCTCTCCTACCTTGGAAGACCAGATTCGCCAAGCCCAGCTTCTTGATGCTATGGTGAAAAAGGTGAAGATTGGGATTGCCAAGAGTCAGTCCAAGTACAAGTGCTACCGCCTTGATGACAAGGACACTCTCTTCTTCGAGGATCGTATTGTTGTACCCAAAGGTGAACTTCGTAAAGTGATCATGAATGAGGCTCACAATTCTCTCCTCTCCATCCACCCTGGGAGCACGAAGATGTATCAGGACCTCAAGCAAGCTTATTGGTGGACTCGAATGAAGCGCGAGATTGCTCAATTCGTGAATGAATGTGATGTCTGCAGAAGAGTGAAGGCAGAACACCAAAGGCCAGCAGGTCTCCTCCAACCTTTTGCCATTCCAGAATGGAAGTTTGACCACATTGAAATGGACTTCGTGACTGGGTTCCCAAAGTCCAAGCGTGGCAATGATACTCATTGTCATCGACAAACTCACCAAAGTGGCTCACTTTCTGCCTGTCAAAGAGTCGATCACTGCAGCTCAATTGGCGGAACTCTATACCTCTCGAATTGTCTCTCTGCACGGTATTCCTCAAGTGATCTCTTCAGACCGTGGCAGCATCTTTACCTCGAAGTTCTGGGATTCTTTTTAGAAGGCCATGGGCACGAACATCCGCTTCAGCACAGCTTTCCATCCTCAAACTAGCGGTCAAGTCGAGCGTGTCAACCAGATTCTTGAAGATATGCTCAGGGCCTGTGTGATCTCCTTCGGCATGAAATGGGAGGATTGTCTTCCTTATGCTGAATTCTCCTAGAACAACAGTTTTCAAGCAAGTTTGGGCAAGGCCCCATTTGAAATTCAGTATGGCAGGAAGTGCCGTACCCCTCTCAACTGGTCAGAAACCGGTGAACGTCAGCTTTTGGGTAATGACTTAATCACAGAGGCAGAGGAAATGTGCCAAGTCATTCGTGATAACCTCAAAGCAGCCCAATCCCGCCAGAAGAGCTACTATGATAGTAAGCACCGTGATTTGGCTTTCGAGATCGGAGATCATGTTTACCTCCGCGTCTCTCCTATGAAAGGTACTCGTCGCTTCGGTATCAAAGCGAAGCTTGCCCCTAGATACGTGGGACCTTTCAAGATTGTCAGCAAGAGAGGCGACCTCGCCTATCAACTCGAGATTCCTTCAAACTTTGCAAATGTTCATGACGTGTTCCATGTCTCTCAGCTTCGAAAGTGCTTCAAGACTCCTGACCGCACCGTCAACTTCGAGGACATTGAGCTCCAAGAAGATCTCTCCTATCGTGAGCACCCAGTCGCTATTCTTGAAGAGACTGAACGCAAGACTCGCAACAAGTCAATCAAATTTCTCAAAGTCAAGTGGTCACACCATTCCGACCGTGAAGCTACCTGGGAACGCGAGGATCACCTCCGTTCTGAGTACCCGGCGTTCTTTCAGTCCTAGATCTCGGGACAAGATCCTTTCGTAGTGGTGGAGTGTTGTAACACCCCGGATGTAACTTTGCCAATTTGTACTCCAACTCTTGCCGTTTCCGGCGTTAAGTTATATTTATTCCTCGGGTTCGGGTTCTTTGTCTCCGTGTGTTGTTGTCGTTGTCATGCATCTCATATCATGTCATCATGTGCATTGCATTTGCATACGTGTTCGTCTCATGCATTCGAGCATTTTCCCCGTTGTCCGTTTTGCATTCCGGCGCTTCGTTCTCCTCCGGTTGTCATTTCTACCTTTCTTTCGTGTGTGGGGATTAAACATTTCCGGATTGGACCGAGACTTGCCAAGCGGCCTTGGTTTACTACCGGTAGACTGCCTGTCAAGTTTCGTATCATTTGGACTTCGTTTGATACTCCAACGGTTAACCGAGAGACCGAAAAGGCCTCGTGTGTGTTGCAGCCCAACACCCCTCCAATTTGTCCCAAAACCCACCTAACTCTGCTCCATCATCTAGAGCGTTCGATTACGATCGCGTGGCCGAAAACCGCACCTCATTTGGACTCTCCTAGCTCCTCCTATGCCTATTTATACCCCCTCCCCAAAAAATCTGGATCCCCTCGTCCTCAAACCCTAAAAATCCGTCTCCGTCGCCGCCGGACGTGTCCGGGGGAGCCGGACAACGTCCGCCCGTCACCGCCGCCAACCGCCAGCTGCCACCTATCCGCGCTCCGCGCCCACTTCCCCGCCGGCCCGCCGGGCCCGCCTCCGGCCCCCGCGGCCCAAAGGCCTCCGCCGCCCGCGGCCGATCTCCGCCGGCCGCGCCCGTCTCCGCCCCGGCGACCGGACCC
>NC_041388.1:221977872-221987326 GCF_002162155.2 Triticum dicoccoides | reverse complement strand
CGCGCCCGCCGCCACCAACCGCCGACGCCGCGCCGTGGCCGCCGCCCCGCCGCCTCTCCGGCTCCCCGCCGGCCGGATCCGGCGAGATCCGGCCCGGGAGCACCTCGCCGCCGTGATCCCGCTCCGGCGAGCTCCATCCCCGCCGCCGCCTCGGTTCGCGCGCCGGTCAAACCCTAGATCTGAGGGTTGTTTTTTTTCTAAGTCCCTGATATTTTCAGTCCAAGTGCTCATGTTCATGACCACGTAACTTTGCATCTATAGCTCTGATTCATGCATATAGCATATCAAAATGTTCATCTCAGAGAGTACATCATTTCGTTTCATTGTGTCATTTTCATTTGAGTTCATCTTGATTCCCGAAATGCTGTTAGAAGAGGGCTACTTGAGATAATTGTCAGATCTGCTATTCCATTTAGGTTTTTGTCATTTTTGTCATGATTATTGTCTGCATGCTATGCCCTCATGCTCTACATGTGTTTTGTTAAGGGTTTTGTCATCTTTCCAGAGGTGCAACCCATGTATTTTTGTGATGTGTGTGGTGACTAGTGCAAGCTTGCAAAGTGGTGCACTTGCTAATTCTGTTTTCAGGGACTTAGTAATTTCACTAAGTCCTTGACCTGTTTATCTCATGATGCCATATGATCATGTTGTTTCCTAGTGATCCGTGCCTCTTTTGAGGATGATCAGTATGGATGTTTTGTTAATATTGTAGTGCTCTATCCATCCATGTCTTTGTTTGAAATTATGGAGCACCCTATCTTGAGGCAATCAAGCTCTACTTTTGCTACTTCATGAATCTGGGCAGATTGTCAACTTGTTTGCAATTTTGCCGGTGATGTTGTAGTTGATCCGTGCATGCTATGCTATTGTTATTGCCATGTCTAGCTTTTATTTTGTGCCTTCTTGATGGATGTATGCTTGTCTTGCCATGACTTGCACTGTAGTGAGTGCATCGAGCTCGTAAACATGCCTACTTGAGTTATATTTCAGCATGTGTCAGTTTTTCACTAAGTCTAAAAACTGATTATGTTTTTGCTATGTTCACATGCTTGCAATTGTATTTTCTGATCCCTTTTGGCTCAAGGTCAATAAGGGACTTTTGTTAATCTCTTTGATTAGCTCCATGCCATGCTTTACTTTGCCATGATCAGGTCCTGTAGCATGTAGTTTTGTTGCTCCGAAGAGTGCTACCTGATCTGAAATTCCAGACAAGTGTTAATTTCACTAAGTCTGAGATCTGTTTGTCATATGCATTTTTGCCATGCTTGTTTGAACCTGTTAATGGATGAATTGGATGTAGCTCAGTGCTAGACTTTTGTTAAGCATCTTGTTTGCATCCCTGCCATGTATTTTGTTGTCATGTTTGGGTGCTGTAGCATGTTCATCTCATTGCATTTAGATGGCTACTTGCTGTAAATCGCAGACCGGTGTCATTTTTGAATCGCTTGCCATTTCCAAACCGTAACTCCGATTCCGGCGTTCTTTATATCGTTTTCAAGCGATTTCATCTCATCTTTCCAGTGGCACACTTGTATTTCCAAATTGAGGCCAGGTTCATGCAATTCCTGTCATATCTTGCATTTTGCATCCCCCATAGCATATCATCTTTGCATTGTGTTGTTTGAGTTTGCACGTGGTTGATTGTATCCTTGTTGCTTGTTTGTCTTGTTTGGGTAGAGCCGGGAGACGAGTTCGCTAACGAGGAGCCGTTGAGTTTGCTTTTGAGGATCCAGTCAACTCTGACAACTGTGCAGGCAAGATGATCATACCCCCGAAATCACTACTATCTTTGCTATGCTAGTTTGCTCGCTCTTTTGCTATGCCATTGCTATGATGCCTACCACTTGCTTTCAAGCCTCCCAAATTGCCATGTCAAACCTCTAACCCACCATTGTCCTAGCAAACCGTTGATTGGCTATGTTACCACTTTGCTCAGCCCCTCTTATAGCGTTGCTAGTTGCAGGTGAAGATTGTGGGCCGTTCCTTGTTGGAACCTTTATTTACTTGTTGGGATATCATTATATTTCCATGTTATCTTAATGCATCTATGTATTTGGTAAAGGGTGGAAGGCTCGGCCTCTCGCCTAGTGTTTTGTTCCACTCTTGCCGCCCTAGTTTCCGTCATATCGGTGTTATGTTCCCGGATTTTTGCGTTCCTTACGCGGTTGGGTTATAATGGGAACCCCTTGATAGTTCGCCTTGATTAAGCTTTTCCAGCAACGCCCAACCTTGGTTTTACCATTTGCCACCTAGCCTTTTCTTTCCCTTGGGTTCTGCAGACTCAAGGGTCATCATTATTTTAACCCCCCCCCCCCGGGCCAGTGCTCCTCTGAGTGTTGGTCCAAACTGTCAGCCGCCGGTGGCTACCAGGGGCAACTCTGGGCTGGCCTACCGGAAGTTTAGACAATCTGAGTGTGCCCTGAGAAAGAGATATGTGCAGCTCCTATCGGGATTTGTCGGCACATTCGGGCGTTGTTGCTGGTCTTGTTTTAACCTGTCGAAGTGTCTTGAAGAACCGAGATACCGAGTCTGATCGAAACGTCTTGGGAGGAGGTCTATTCCTTCGTTGACCGTGAGAGCTTGTCATGGGCTAAGTTGGGACTCCCCTGCAGGGATTGAACTTTCGAAAGCCGTGCCCGCGGTTATGGGCATATGGGAATTTGTTAATGTCTGGTTGTAGATAACGTGAACCTTAATCAATTAAAATGAATCAACTGAGTGTGTTACCGTGATGGCCTCTTCTCGGCGAAGTCCGGGAAGTGGACACGGTGTTGGAGTAATGTTTGCGCAGGTTGCTCTCTAGTTTCTCGCTCGTGCTTTGCCTCCTCTTCTCGCTCTCTTTTGCGAATAAGTTCGCCACCATATTTGCTAGTCGCTTGCTGCAGCTCCACATATTTACCTTGCCTTACCTATAAGCTTAAATAGTCTTGATCGCGAGGGTGCGAGATTGCTGAGTCCCTGTGGCTCACAGATTACTATTACACCAGATGCAGGGCCTGATGATTCCACTCCAGGAGACGCGTATGAGCTCAAGTGGGAGTTCGACGAGGACTCTCAACGTTACTATGTTTCCTTTCCCGATGATCAGTAGTGGTGCCCAGTTGGGGGTGATTGGGACCGTGTCGCTTGTTGGGTTATCTTTTATTTTGGCGCCGTAGTCGGGCCATGAGTGTTTGGTTGATGTAATGTTATTTATGTACTTGATTAACGTGGCCAGTGTAAGCCAACTATGTTATCTCCCCTTTATTAGTTGTATTACATGGGATGTTGTGAAGATTGCCTAACTTGCGACATATGCCTTCAATGCGATTATGTCTCTAAGTCGTGCCTCGACACGTGGGAGCTATAGTCGCATCGAGGGTGTTACAAGTTGGTAATCAGAGCCTTCCCTGACCTTAGGAGCTCCATTGCTTGATCGTTTTTAGCAGCCGAGTTGTGTCTAGAAAAATGTTTTGAGTCTTTTAGGAATTATATATTGGAGAGCTTAGGAATTCTTTTACTTCCCAGCCTCCTCATCGCTCTGGTACGGCATCCTGACATAGAGTTTTGACTATTCTCTTCTCAAATTTCACTAAAAAAAATTTAGGATCACGCGGGTATCTTGGAATCGTTCCGATGGTTTTATGATGAGAACATTGTCTTGGTGCCTCCTGTCAGGGGTTTAGTGGAAGTGTCCCGGGGAGTTGAGCTCTGAGGTGTTGTCATCATAATTTTATCGTTGCAGTTCTGGAATACCTGAGTCTAGTACGCCGACATCGAAAATCTCTTTTATGCAGTTCATTGGTGAGATAACATCGACGCCACCCAGTACTGGGGCGGGAGTTCGGGAGTATCGCCATAACTTGTATAACGGATGCTTTTCGAAGGTTGAGGTAGATGGTTTCCGAAGGTTTCTTGGTTATGTGTTGAAGGATGGATACAACTGGATGTAGGATTTGCTAGTTTGGGTGAGATATTATGCTTCCCCTGTATCCCCAACACCTGATTGCATAACCGGAAAGGTTCGGGAGTTTCATAGGTGGGAATTCTAGTAGCTCTAGTTCTTCTTCCACGGATATTGGTTTGAGATTGGGATTTCTTACCGATTATTCGTTCTTGATCCGTACCTTGTTGATTTATTTCTCTACCTTAATTCTGCGTGGCTTCTCAATTTATGGAGATGTGACCATTTCAAGAGGAATGCATTCGTTCATTTTGTTCGGATGTGAAGACTATATGTTGCAATTTTTCATTCCGTTGGATTCAGCTTCAATATTTGTCTATCAATGTGCTAATGGTGGTCAACCTCTTCAGGATGGCTCCTCCAACGCGCACGACTCCGAATCCTGATCCGCCACCACCTCCCCGTCCTCCGGAGGCATGGCAAGCTGTGATGGCCGCAACCAATGCAAACACACAGTTGATCATGCAAATTCTTCAAGAGCGCAATCAAGGCAACCAAGGGAATCAAGGCAGCAATCAGAATCACTTTGCTTCACTCAACCAGTTCCTTGCTAACGGGCCAAAGACTTTCAGCAATTGTGTTGAAGCAACCGATGCTGACGATTGGCTAGTGGATCTGTGCAAGCATTTCGAGTGCAGTAACGTCAGGCCTGAGGACTTTGTCAAGTTTGCTTCCTTCCAACTCAAAGACCAAGCTGCGGAATGGTTCCAGCAGTACAAGGACTCCACAGGTGGACGTGTTATCATTTGGGATGATTTCCGTTGAGATTTCCGAGCTCATCATATTCCCCAGAGCGTGGTTGAAAGCAAGCGTGAGGAATTCCGCAATCTGAAGCAAGGCTCTTTGTCTGTCTATGACTATAACAAGTTGTTCCGGAAGCTCGCCCGCTTTACCAAGCAGGACGTCCCTGATGAGAAGAGCATGATATACCAGTTCAGGGGTGGTCTTGGAGAAGAAATTCAGCTATCTCGTGTTCTCTTCGAGCCCTTGAGATACGATGAGTTCTACAACATGGCACTGAAGCAAGAGGCTGCTCAGTTGAGGTGTGATGCTTCCAAGAAGCGAGTCAGAGATGTTACTCCTTCTTCCTCTACTCAAGTGGCCAAGCAGCAGAAGTTTTGGCTTCCTCCTCCTCCTTTCCGTCAGCCGTATCAGTAGAAGAGCAAAGGTGGCAGTGGTTCTTCCCACCCACCCAACCCTGGCTTTCAGAACAAGACTTCATCTCAACCTCCAAGATCGAGTGCTCCGTATCACTGTCCGCTTTTTGAGGTCACGTGCAACAAGTGCCAACAGAAGGGTCACTATGCCAACAAGTGTTTCAACCAGAGGCATCTTCCTCCTCCTCCTCCTGTCAAATCGGCAAGTACAGCTGTGGTCAAGCATAACCCCAAGTACGCCAAGGTCAATATGGTGAATGCAGCTCAGGCAGAGGACTCGTCAGATGTGATCATGGGTAACCTTCCTGTTAATGATGTTCCTGCAAAAGTTCTTTTTGACACGGGTGCATCGCATTGCTTTATCTCGAGACCTTTTGCATCTAAGCATGGGTGGTTTTCTCAAGTTATGCATAAGCCATTAGCAGTCGTCTCTCCGGGTAGATGCTTGCTTGCTAACTACGAAGTTCCGGATATTTCTATCTCGATGGGTGATTTCAAGTTTCTAGCTTCTCCAATGATCCTTGGTAACTCGGATATTGATCTTATTCTCGGGATGGATTGGCTTTCTAAGCACAAGGCTCAGCTTGATTGTGCAGGCAGGCAAATTCAAGTGACTCATTCATCTGAGGATGTAATTGTCTTTGCCACTCGGGATAATACCATCCGTCTATTTTCTCTCAATTAGAAGGGTGAACTCGATGCCATCTCTCAAATTCCAGTCGTTTGCGAATATCAAGACGTCTTTCCAGAAGAGCTTCCAGGAATGCCTCCGCAGCGGCCAGTCGAATTCGTTATTGATCTTGAGCCTGGCACAGAACTTGTGTGCAAACGTCCTTACAAGCTCGGACCTGAAGAGTTGAAGGAGCTGAAGAAGCAACTCGATATTCAAGAGAAAATGGGTCTCATCCGGCCTAGTTCTTCTCCGTGGGGTTGTGGTGTTCTTTTTGTGAAGAAGAAGGATGGAACGGACCAACTTTGTGTTGATTACCGTCTAGTGAACAAGAAGACCATCAAGAACATATACCCACTTCCCAACATCAATGAGCTATTCGAACAACTCAAAGGTGCCCAAGTATTCTCCAAGCTTGATCTCCGTATGGGTTATCATTAGATTCGAATCCGTGAGCAAGATATTCCCAAGACGGCTTTCAGGACAAGCTTTGGTTCATATGAATACACTGTCATGTCTTTTGGCCTCGTCAACGCTCCTCCGACGTTCTCTCGCATGATGAACTTCATCTTCAACGCCTACACCAATGACTTCGTTTTGGTCTATCTCGACGACATTCTGGTTTTCTCCAAGAACAAGGAAGATCATGCCAAGCACTTGCGTTTGGTTCTTGATAAGCTCAGGGACATCAGTTCTACGCCAAGTTCTCCAAGTGTGAATTTTGGCTCGATGAGGTTCTTTATCTTGGTCATATCATCTCTGCCAAGGGCATTGCCGTGAATCCTGAGAAGGTGTCTGCAATTGTGAATTAGGAACCTCCTCAGAACGTGAAGCAACTCCGCAGCTTCCTCGGTCTCGCAAGCTATTGCCGAAGATTCGTTGAAAACTTTTCTAAGATCGCGAAGCCTCTCTCAAATGTTCTCCAGAAGCACGTCAAGTACGTTTGGTCTACGGAGTGTGATATTGCTTTCAACACTTTGAAAGAGATATTGATCATTGCTCCAGTTCTCCCTCCGCCTGATGAATCCAAGCCATACGAGGTCTTTTGTGATGCCTCTCTCCAAGGTCTTGGCGCGGTATTGATGCAAGAGAAGAAAGTTGTTGCTTATACCTCCCACCAGTTGAAGCCTAATGAGAAAAACTACCCCACTCATGATCTCGAGTTGGCGGTAGTTGTGCATGCTCTTTTGACTTGGAGACTTCTTCTATTGGGAAGAAAAGTGGAAATTTTCACTGATCACAAGAGTCTCAAGTACATCTTCACTCAGCCTAATCTCAACCTCAGGCAAACTCGATGGGTCGAAATGATTCAAGAGTATAATCCGAGTATCGAGTATACTCTAGGCAAGGCCAATGTGATTGCTGACGCATTGAGCAGGAAAGCTTACTGCAACAGTCTGATTCTCAAGCCTTATCAACCCGAGCTTTGTGAAGCTTTCCGCAAACTTAACCTGCAAGTTGTTCCTCAAGGTTTCCTCGCCAACCTTCAAGTCTCTCCTACCTTGGAAGACCAGATTCGCCAAGCCCAGCTTCTTGATGCTATGGTGAAAAAGGTGAAGATTGGGATTGCCAAGAGTCAGTCCAAGTACAAGTGCTACCGCCTTGATGACAAGGACACTCTCTTCTTCGAGGATCGTATTGTTGTACCCAAAGGTGAACTTTGTAAAGTGATCATGAACGAGGCTCACAATTCTCTCCTCTCCATCCACCCTGGGAGCACGAAGATGTATCAGGACCTCAAGCAAGCTTATTGGTGGACTCGAATGAAGCGCGAGATTGCTCAATTCGTGAATGAATGTGATGTCTGCAGAAGAGTGAAGGCAGAACACCAAAGGCCAGCAGGTCTCCTCCAACCTTTTGCCATTCCAGAATGGAAGTTTGACCACATTGAAATGGACTTCGTGACTGGGTTCCCAAAGTCCAAGTGTGGCAATGATACTATATTCATTGTCATCGACAAACTCACCAAAGTGGCTCACTTTCTGCCTGTCAAAGAGTCGATCACTACAGCTCAATTGGCGGAACTCTATACCTCTCGAATTGTCTCTCTGCACGGTATTCCTCAAGTGATCTCTTCAGACCGTGGCAGCATCTTTACCTCGAAGTTCTGGGATTCTTTTCAGAAGGCCATGGGCACGAACATCCGCTTCAGCACAGCTTTCCATCCTCAAACTAGCGGTCAAGTCGAGCGTGTCAACCAGATTCTTGAAGATATGCTCAGGGCCTGTGTGATCTCCTTCGGCATGAAATGGGAGGATTGTCTTCCTTATGCTGAATTCTCCTAGAACAACAGTTTTCAAGCAAGTTTGGGCAAGGCCCCATTTGAAATTCTGTATGGTAGGAAGTGTCGTACCCCTCTCAACTGGTTAGAAACCGGTGAACGTCAGCTTTTGGGTAATGACTTAATCACAGAGGCAGAGGAAATGTGCCAAGTCGTTCGTGATAACCTCAAAGCAGCCCAATCCCGCCAGAAGAGCTACTATGATAGTAAGCACCGTGATTTGGCTTTCGAGATCGGAGATCATGTTTACCTCCGCATCTCTCCTATGAAAGGTACTCGTCGCTTCGGTATCAAAGGGAAGCTTGCCCCTAGATACGTGGGACCTTTCAAGATTGTCAGCAAGAGAGGCGACCTCGCCTATCAACTCGAGATTCCTTCAAACTTTGCAAATGTTCATGACGTGTTCCATGTCTCTCAGCTTCGAAAGTGCTTCAAGACTCCTGACCGCACCGTCAACTTCGAGGACATTGAGCTCCAAGAAGATCTCTCCTATCGTGAGCACCCAGTCGCTATTCTTGAAGAGACTGAACGCAAGACTCGCAACAAGTCAATCAAATTTCTCAAAGTCAAGTGGTCACACCACTCCGACCGTGAAGCTACCTGGGAACGTGAGGATCACCTCCGTTCTGAGTACCCGGCGTTCTTTCAGTCCTAGATCTCGGGACAAGATCCTTTCGTAGTGGTGGAGTGTTGTAACACCCCGGATGTAACTTTCCCAATTTGTACTCCAACTCTTGCCGTTTCCGGCGTTAAGTTATATTTATTCCTCGGGTTCGGGTTCTTTGTCTCCGTGTGTTGTTGTCGTTGTCATGCATCTCATATCATGTCATCATGTGCATTGCATTTGCATACGTGTTCGTCCCATGCATTCGAGCATTTTCCCCGTTGTCCGTTTTGCATTCCGGCGCTTCGTTCTCCTCCGGTTGTCATTTCTACCTTTCTTTCGTGTGTGGGGATTAAACATTTCTAGATTGGACCGATACTTGCCAAGCGGCCTTGGTTTACTACCGGTAGACCGCCTGTCAAGTTTCGTATCATTTGGACTTCGTTTGATACTCCAACGGTTAACCGAGGGACCGAAAAGGCCTCGTGTGTGTTGCAGCCCAACACCCCTCCAATTTGTCCCAAAACCCACCTAACTCTGCTCCATCATCTAGAGCGTTCGATTACGATCGCGTGGCCGAAAACCGCACCTCATTTGGACTCTCCTAGCTCCTCCTATGCCTATTTATACCCCCTCCCCAAAAAATCTGGATCCCCTCGTCCTCAAACCCTAAAAATCCGTCTCCGTCGCCGCCGGACGTGTCCGGGGGAGCCGGACAACGTCCGCCCGTCACCGCCGCCAACCGCCGGCTGCCACCTGTCCGCGCTCCGCGCCCACTTCCCCGCCGGCCCGCCGGGCC
>NC_041388.1:221859064-221977337 GCF_002162155.2 Triticum dicoccoides | reverse complement strand
ACCAACCGCCGACGACGCGCCGTGGCCGCCGCCCCGCCGCCTCTCCGGCTCCCCGCCGGCCGGATCCGGCGAGATCCGGCCCGGGAGCACCTCGCCGCCGTCAACCCGCTCCGGCGAGCTCCATCCCCGCCGTGAACAGTGCCCGCCGCTGCCTCGGTTCGCGCGCCGGTCAAACCCTAGATCTGAGGTTTTTTTTTTCTAAGTCCCTGATATTTTCAGTCCAAGTGCTCATGTTTATGACCACGTAACTTTGCATCCGTAGGTCCGATTCATGCATATAGCATATCAAAATGTTCACCTCAGAGAGTACATCATTTTGTTCCGTTGTGTCATTTTCATTTGAGTTCATCTTGATGCCCGAAATGCTGTTAGAAGAGGGCTACTTGAGATAATTGTTAGATCTGCTATTCCATTTAGGTTTTTGTCATTTTTGTCATGATTATTGTCTGCATGCTATGCCCTGATGCTCTACATGTGTTTTGTTAAGGGTTTTGTCATCTTTCCAGAGGTGCAACCCATGTATTTTTGTGATGTGTGTGGTGACTAGTGCAAGCTTGCAAAGTGGTGCACTTGCTAATTCTGTTTTCAGGGACTTAGTAATTTCACTAAGTCCTTGACCTGTTTATCTCATGATGCCATATGTTCATGTTGTTTCCTAGTGATCCGTGCCTCTTTTGAGGATGATCAGTAAGGATGTTTTGTTAATATTGTAGTGCTCTATACATCCATGTCTTTGTTTGAAATTATGGAGCACCCTAGCTTGAGTCAATCGAGCTCTACTTTTGCTACTTCATGAATCTGGGCAGATTGTCAACTTGTTTGCAATTTTGCCGGTGATGTTGTAGTTGATCCGTGCATGCTATGCTGTTGTTCTTGCCATGTCTAGCTTGCATTTTGTGCCTTCTTGATGGATGTATGCTTGTCTTGCCATGACTTGCACTGTAGTGAGTGCATCGAGCTCGTAAACATGCCTACTTGAGTTATATTTCAGCATATGTCAGTTTTCACTAAGTCTAAAAACGGATTATGTTTTTGCTATGTTCACATGCTTGCAATTGTATTTTCTGATCCCTTTTGGCTCAAGGTCACTAAGGGACTTTTCTTAAGCTCTTTGATTAGCTCCATGCCATGCTTTACTTTGCCATGATCAGGTCCTGTAGCATGTAGTTTTGTTGCTCCGAAGAGTGCTACCTGATCTAAAATTCCAGACAAGTGTTAATTTCACTAAGTCTGAGATCTGTTTGTCATATGAATTTTTTCCATGCTTGTTTGAACCTGTTAATGGATGAATTGGCCGTAGCTCAGTGCTAAACTTTTGTTAAGCATCTTGTTTGCATCCCTGCCATGTAATTTGTTGTCATGTTTGGGTGCTGTAGCATGTTCATCTCATTGCATTTAGATGGCTACTTGCTGTAAATCGCAGACCGGTGTCATTTTTGAATCGCTTGCCATTTCCAAACCGTAACTCCGATTCCGGCGTTCTTTATATCGTTTTCAAGCGATTTCATCTCATCTTTCTAGTGGCACACTTGTATTTCCAAATTGAGGCCAGGTTCATGCAATTCCTGTCATATCTTGCATTTTGCATCCCCCATAGCATATCATCTTTGCATTGTGTTGTTTGAGTTTGCACGTGGTTGATTGTATCCTTGTTGCTTGTTTGTCTTGTTTGGGTAGAGCCGGGAGACGAGTTCGCTAACGAGGAGCCGTTGAGTTTGCTTTTGAGGATCCAGTCAACTCTGACAACTGTGCAGGCAAGACGATCATACCCTCGAAATCACTACTATCTTTGCTATGCTAGTTTGCTCGCTCTTTTGCTATGCCATTGCTATGATGCCTACCACTTGCTTTCAAGCCTCCCAAATTGCCATGTCAAACCTCTAACCCACCATTGTCCTAGCAAACCGTTGATTGGCTATGTTACCACTTTGCTCAGCCCCTCTTATAGCGTTGCTAGTTGCAGGTGAAGATTGGGGGCCGTTCCTTGTTGGAACCTTTATTTACTTGTTGGGATATCATTATATTTCCATGTTATCTTAATGCATCTATGTATTTGGTAAAGGGTGGAAGGCTCGTCCTCTCTCCTAGTGTTTTGTTCCACTCTTGCCGCCCTAGTTTCCGTCATATCGGTGTTATGTTCCCGGATTTTTGCGTTCCTTACGCGGTTGGGTTATAATGGGAACCCCTTGATAGTTCGCCTTGATTAAGCTTTTCCAGCAACGCCCAACCTTGGTTTTACCATTTGCCACCTAGCCTTTTCTTTCCCTTGGGTTCTGCAGACTCAAGGGTCATCATTATTTTAACCCCCCCCCCCCGGGCCAGTGCTCCTCTGAGTGTTGGTCCAAACTGTCAGCCGCCGGTGGCTACCAGGGGCAACTCTGGGCTGGCCTACCGGAAGTTTAGACAATCTGAGTGTGCCCTGAGAAAGAGATATGTGCAGCTCCTATCGGGATTTGTCGGCACATTCGGGCGGTGTTGCTGGTCTTGTTTTAACCTGTCGAAGTGTCTTGAAGAACCGAGATACCGAGTCTGATCGAAACGTCTTGGGAGGAGGTCTATTCCTTCGTTGACCGTGAGAGCTTGTCATGGGCTAAGTTGGGACTCCCCTGCAGGGATTGAACTTTTGAAAGCCGTGCCCACGGTTATGGGCATATGGGAATTTGTTAATGTCTGGTTGTAGATAACTTGAACCTTAATCAATTAAAATGAATCAACTGAGTGTGTTACCGTGATGGCCTCTTCTCGGCGAAGTCCGGGAAGTGGACACGGTGTTGGAGTAATGTTTGCGCAGGTTGCTCTCTAGTTTCTCGCTCGTGCTTTGCCTCCTCTTCTCGCTCTCTTTTGCGAATAAGTTCGCCACCATATTTGCTAGTCTCTTGCTGCAGCTCCATATATTTACCTTGCCTTACCTATAAGCTTAAATAGTCTTGATCGCGAGGGTGCGAGATTGCTGAGTCCCTGTGGCTCACAGATTACTATTACACCAGATGCAGGGCCTGATGATTCCACTCCAGGAGACGCGTATGAGCTCAAGTGGGAGTTCGACGAGGACTCTCAACGTTACTATGTTTCCTTTCCCGATGATCAGTAGTGGTGCCCAGTTGGGGGTGATTGGGACCGTGTTGCTTGTTGGGTTATCTTTTATTTTGGCGCCGTAGTCGGGCCATGAGTGTTTGGTTGATGTAATGTTATTTATGTACTTGATTAACGTGGCCAGTGTAAGCCAACTATGTTATCTCCCCTTTATTAGTTATATTACATGGGATGTTGTGAAGTTTGCCTAACTTGCGACATATGCCTTCAATGCGATTATGTCTCTAAGTCGTGCCTCGACACGTGGGAGCTATAGTCGCATCGAGGGTGTTACACAGATGGTCTCTGCAATCTTTGGTGAGTTCTCATATTATTTATTTTAAACTCTAGTTTTGCCATCATAATGTAAGCCGTCTCCTTAACCTTTTAGAATTCCTCATATGTCCACGGAGCAGCAATCTGAGCCAAAACAGCCTGATAAAACTCAAGGCAGTTTAGACCCTGGTCGAGCAACTATATACTGGAGCTCAACGGGCTCTTGCGATTATCTCCCTAGCCAACCAAGGACCAAAACTTTTGAGTGATGTCTTAAAGAAGTTATCTATCTTACCCGCCAGATTCCAAGAAGTCAAGCGGTCCTGTGCGAGAGCCGGAGCCCTAACTGCTCTAAGCCGCTCCAAAGCCTGGGTGCCGGAGCTAGACCCGGCGGATGTAGCCAAGGGGTATCCTAGTTTTAAGGAAGACGGGACTCCGTTTGACCAAGAAGATTTTGCTGCTTGCGTGAAGGAAATTCGTCCTCATGCTACCATCCTTAGCGACAAGACCAATGTTGATAAGTACCAGCCGGGTTTTGACGCTGAGAATAAAAAGATGGCGACTCCATATAAAGTGACAGATCTAGTCCTACCGGTTCACCAGCACACCTTTTCCCCAGAAATTAACCCGTTTGGTCTAATTGATGATGAAGCTGAGTTCGTTGCTCTTCATGGATTTGATTGGTCCAAGCCCAGTTTCCAAACGGTGGAGGAAGATGAACCAGCGAGGGAGGAGTCATAACCATCCAAATAACCCGGCCAAGATTTAATGAGTCGGCTTTAGTTTAACATCTGCTTAGGAGAAAAAACAGTATTACCCTTTTGGGCTCCAAACGCCTTGTAATAGGATAGCTTAAAACTTCATGTTCTGCCTATGCCATTGTGCATATAGTACGACACTTTTATCCATCATGTCAATATATGCTTTACATCCTTTATCATATCTGTAGCATTTGAATCTGTTCCTGCATGTAAAAGATGAAAAAACTGTCCTGGCGGTTTGTCGCTGGACAGGTCAAAATACCCAGTACATAACTATGGAAATGAACATAACTATTTAATTAAAGCTAGATGTAAGGAGAAATAAGGTTGGAGAGTCTTTGATTTGAAGAAAACACAGATAAGTCTGTCATGAATTTTAACGACAATATCATACCTGTGATCTTGAATCTGGACTGCAGGCTTATGTAACCCGAACAGTAAGGGTGCCAATCCAATCTTTAAAAGCCAATACTTCCATATGTATGATGACTATTATACACTGACAATTCATTGTCAAAAACCAAGCATATGTACAGTTAGATTTAGACAAAAAAACCAAACATACAAAAGATTGTCTTTCAAACAATGTAAGTCAAATACCAAGAAAAATTTGGAGGCTTCTGATTCTAATACGATCAGTAAACCGGACCAAAGGGGTTAAGCTAGGATTTGAATACGATCATGTAGCTCCCAGTGGTTGTGGCGTTGCGCCGTTCAAGAGGGTACCGATAGCTATGTTCTCTTTGGTTCGAATACAACCTATGTCTGAACAGGCAGCCCCCAAATGACCGTGAGAGGTTTTTAACGACCCTGATTCAAATACGATCCAAGTCGGACCCAAAAGGGGTTAAGCTATGATTCGGATACGATCAAGAAGCCCCCTAGTGATCATGCTTTTTAACGGCCAGATTCAAATACGATCATGAGCCGGACCAAGAGGGTTAAGCTAGATTCAAATACGATCAACCCCCAATTGGTCGTTTTATACTTAAAATAACAAAGACATGTGATCATTAAGGATGAAAAGGATAGAGGTCCTGCTTTATTACTTATCATAATATATACAACGTCAAAGTATGCATATTATGAGAGCCGGTGGCTCAAGTGTAGTAAGGCCGAAGATGAGCAATATTCCATGGCCAGCGGGTCTCCTCCTCCGACTATGTGAGTCTTTGTGCTCTCGAACATCGATAAGATAGTATGACCCATTATTCAAGTTCTTGCTGACCACAAATGGTCCTTCCCAAGGTGGGGATAGCTTGTGCGCATCAGACTGATCTTGGATGAGTCGGAGCACCAGGTCACCTTCTTGAAAGGTTCTTCACTTAACCTGACGACTGTGTTAACGGCGCAGGTCCTGTTGGTAAATCGCTGAGCAGGTTGCCGCTAAGTCACGCTCTTCATCCAATAAGTCAAGCGCATCCTGACGGGCTTGTTCGTTATCAGCTTCAACGTAAGCCGCCACTCGGGGCGAGTCATGACGGATGTCACTAGGCAGGACTGCCTCTGCTCCATAAACCATGAAGAAAGGCGTATAACCCATAGACCTGTTAGGGGTAGTATTGATGCTCCATATCACAGAGGGTAACTCTTCCACCCAACAACCCGGCGTCCGTTGTAAAGGGACCATAAGCCGGGGTTTTAGACCTTTCAAGATTTCCTGATTGGCTCTTTCAGCTTGACCATTGGATTGGGGTGAGCTACAGATGAAACATCAAGCCGGATATGTTCCCGTTGACAGAATTCTTCCATAGCTCCTTGAGACAAGTTAGTACCATTGTCGGTGATAATGCTGTGTGGAAAGCCAAAATAGAAGATCACTTTCTTCATGAATTGAACCGCCGTGGCCGCATCATACTTACTAACCGGCTCTGCCTCAACCCATTTTGTGAATTTGTCCACTGCCACCAAAAGGTGTGTCTTTTTATCTTTGGATCTTTTGAAAGGTCCAACCATATCAAGCCCCCAGACTGCAAACGTCCAAGTAATTGGAATCATCCGTAATTCCTGAGCCGGCACATGCACCCGTCGTGCGAACTTTTGACACCCATCGCACCTACTAACGAGATCCTCCGCATCGGCGTGAGCCATTAGCCAGTAAAAACCATGACGGAAGGCTCATGATGCCACTGTTTGGGGAACGTAGCAGAAATTCAAAAATTTCCTACATGTCACCAAGATCTATCTATGGAGAAACCAGCAACGAGGGAAGGAGAGTGCATCTACATACCCTTGTAGATCGCTACGCGGAAGCGTTCAAGAGAACGGGGTTGATGGAGTCGTACTCGTCGTGATCCAAATCACCGATGATCCTAGTGCCGAACGGACGGCACCTCCGTGTTCAACAAACGTACAGCCCGGTGATGTCTCCCATGCCTTGATCCAGCAAGGAGAGAAGGAGAGGTTGAGGAAGACTCCATCCACCAGCAGCACAACGGCGTGGTGGTGGTGGAGGATCATGGTACTTCAGCAGGGCTTCGCCAAGCACCGCAAGAGACGAGGAGGGAGAGGGGTAGGGCTGCGCCAAGAGGGAGAGAATCTCGTGTGTCTTGGGCAGCCCAAACCACAAGTATATATAGGGGGAGGGGAGGGGCTGCGCCCCCACCTAGGGTTCCCTCCCTAGGGGTGGCGGCAGCCCCCAGATCCCATCTGGGTGGCGGCCAGGTGGAGGTGAGAGGGAGGCGCACCAGGCATGGGCCCTAAGGCCCATCTGCCCTTAGGGTTTGCCCCCCTCCTCCCCTTAGGTGCCTTGGGCCCTTGTGGGGGGGCGCACCAGCCCACCTGGGGCTGGTCCCCTCCCACACTTGGCCCATGCAGCCCTCCGGGGCTTGTGGCCCCACTTGGTGGACCCCCGGGACCCTCCCGGTGGTCCCGGTACATTACCGATAAACCCCGAAACTTTTCCGGTGACCAAAACAGGACTTCCCATATATAAATCTTCACCTCCAGACCATTCTGGAACTCCTTGTGACGTCCGGGATCTCATCCGGGACTCCGAACAACATTCGGTAACCACGTATATCTATTCCCTATAACCCTAGCGTCATCGAACCTTAAGTGTGTAGACCCTATGGGTTTGGGAGACATGCAGACATGACCGAGATGACTCTCCGGTCAATAACCAATAGAGGGATCTGGATACCCATGTTGGCTCCCACATGTTCCACGATGATCTCATCGGATGAACCACGATGTCGAGGACTTAATCAATCTTGTATACAATTCCCTTTGTCTAGCGGTACGATACTTGCCCGAGATTCGATCGTCGGTATCCCGATACCTTGTTCAATCTCGTTACCGGCAAGTCTCTTTACTCATTCTGTAACACATCATCCCGTGATCAACTCCTTGATCACATTGTGCACATTATGATGATGTCCTACCGAGTGGGCCCAGAGATACCTCTCCGTTTACACGGAGTGACAAATCCCAGTCTCGATTCGTGCCAACCCAACAGACACTTTCGGAGATACCTGTAATGTACCTTTATAGCCACCAGTTACGTTGTGACGTTTGGCACACCCAAAGCACTCCTATGGTATCCGGGAGTTGCACAATCTCATGGTCTAAGGAAATGATACTTGACATTAGAAAAGCTTTAGCATACGAACTACATGATCTTGTGCTAGGCTTAGGATTGGGTCTTGTCCATCACATCATTCTCCTAATGATGTGATCCCGTTATCAACGACATCCAATGTCCATGGTCAGGAAACCGTAACCATCTATTGATCAACGAGCTAGTCAACTAGAGGCTTACTATGGACATGGTGTTGTCTATGTATCCACACATGTATCTGAGTTTCCTATCAATACAATTCTAGCATGGATAATAAACGATTATCATGAACAAGGAAATATAATAATAACCAATTTATTATTGCCTCTAGGGCATATTTCCAACAGTCTCCCACTTGCACTAGAGTCAATAATCCAGTTCACATCGATATGTGATTAACACTCAAGGTCACATCCCCATGTGACTAACACCCAAAGAGTTCTGGGTTTGATCATGTTATGCTTGTGAGAGAGGTTTCAGTCAACCGGTCTGCAGCATTCAGATCCATATGTACTTTGCAAATTTCTATGTCATCTTGTAGATGCAACTACTACGCTACATTTGGAGCCATTTCAAATAACTGTTCTACTTGGAGCTATTCTAAATTGTTGCTCCATTATACGTATCCGGTATCTCTACTCAGAGCTATCCGGATAGGTGTTAAACTTGCATCGACGTAACTCTTTACGTCGAACTCTTTATCACCTCCATAACCGAGAAACATATCCTTATTCCTCTAAGGATAATTTAGACTGCTATCTGGTGATCTACTCCTAGATCACCTTTGTACCCTCTTGCTAGACATGTGGCAAGGCACACATCAGGTGCGGTACTCAGCATGGCATACCGTATAGAGCCTATGACAAAAGCATAGGGGACGACCTTCGTCCTTCCTCTTTCTTCTGCCGTGGTCGAGCTTTAAGTCTTAACTTCATACCTTACAACTCAGGCAAGAACTCCTTCTTTGATTGATCCATCTTGAACACCTTCAAGATCATGTCAAGGTATGTGCTCATTTGAAAGTACCATTAAGCGTTTTGATCTATCCTTATAGATCTTGATGCTCAATGTTCAAGTGGCTTAATCTGGGTTTTCCATTGAAAAACACTTTTCAAATAACCCTATATGCTTTCCAGAAATTCTACGTCATTTCTGATCAACAATATGTCAACAACATATATTCATCAGAAATTCTATAGTGCTCCCACTCACTTCTTTGGAAATACAAGTTTCTCATAAACTATGTATAAACCCAAAATCTTTGATCATCTCATCAAAGCGTACATTCCAACTTCGAGATGCTTACTCCAGCCCTTAGAAGGATTGCTGGAGCTTTGCATACTTGTTAGCATTTTTCCAGGATTGACAAAAACTTTCTGGTTGTATCACATACAACCTTTCCTCAAAAAATCGTCGAGGAAACAATGTTTTGACATCCTATCTGCAAGATTTCATAAATAATGCAGTAATCGCTAATATAATTCCAACATACTCTTAGCATCGCTACGAGTGAGAAAGTCTCATCGTAGTCAACTCCTTGAACTTGTCGGAAAACATCTTAACGACAAGTCGAGCTTTCTTAATGGTGATACTTACCATCATTGTCCGTCTTCCTTTTAGTATCCATTTGTACTCAACAGCCTTACGACCATCGAGCCGTTCTGCCAAAGTCTACACTTTGTTTTCATACATGGATCCTCTCTCGGATTTTATGGCCTCGAGCCATTTATCAGAATCCGGGCCCACCATCGCTTCTCCATAGCTCGTAGGTTCATTGTTATCTAGCAACATGACTTCCAAGACAGGATTACGTACCACTCTGAAGTAGTACGCATCCTTGTCATCCCACAAGTTTTGGTAGTGACTTGATCTAAAGTTTCATGATCACTATCATAAGCTTCCACTTCAATTGGTGTAGGTGGCACAGGAACAACTCCCTATGCCCTGCCACACACTAGTTGAAGAGACGGTTCAATAACCTCATCAAGTCTCCACCATCCTCCCACTCAATTCTTTCGAGAGAAACTTTTCCTCGAGAAAGGACCCAATTCTAGAAACAATCCCTTATTGCTTTCGGATCTGAGACAGGAGGTATACCCAACTGTTTTAGGTGTCCTATGAAGATGCATTTATCCGCTTTGGGTTCGAGCTTACCAGCCTGAAACTTTTTCACATAAGCGTCGCAGCCCCAAACTTTTAAGAAATGACAGCTTAGGTTTCTCTAAACCATAGTTCATACGGTGTCATCTCATCGGAATTACGTGGTGCCCTATTTAAAGTGAATGTGGTTGTCTCTAATGCCTAACCCATAAACTATCATGGTAATTCGATAAGAGACATCATGGTATGCATCATATCCAATAGGGTGCAGTTATGATGTTCGGGCACACCATCACACTATGGTGTTCCAGGCTGTATTAGTTGTGAAACAATTTCCACAATGTCTTAATTCTGTGCCAAACTCGTAATTCAGATATTCATCTCTATGATCATATCATAGATCTTTTATCCTCTTGTCACGACGATCTTTCAACTTCACCCTGAAATTACTTGAACCTTTCAATAATTCAGACTCGTGATTCATCAAGTAAATATACTCAACATCTACTCAAATCATCTGTGAAGTAAGAACATAACGATATCCACTACACGCCTCAGCACTCATTGGACTGCACACATCAAAATGTATTACTTCCAACAAGTTGCTTTCTAGTTCCATTTTACTGAAACCGAGGCTTTCAGTCATCTTGCCCATGTGGTATGATTTGCATGTCTCAAGTGATTCAAAATCAAGTGAGTCCAAATGGTCCATTTGCATGGAATTTCTTCATGCATATACACCAATAGACATGGTTCGCATGTCTCAAACTTTTCAAAACGAGTGAGCCCAAAGATCCATCAACATGGAGCTTCTTCATGCGTTTTATACCGATACGACTTACGTGGCAGTGCCACAAGTAGGTGGTACTATCATTACTATCTTATATCTTTTGGCATGAACATGTGTATCACTACGATCGAGATTCAATAAACCATTCATTTTAGGTGCAAGACCATTGAAGGTATTATTCAAATAAACAGAGTAACCATTATTCTCCTTAAATGAATAACCGTATTGCGATAGACATAATCCAATCATGTCTATGCTCAACGCAAACACCAATCTTGATGGTAGAGGGAGCGTGCGATGCTTGATCACATCAAGCTTGGAAAAACTTCCAACACATATTGCCCGCTCACCTTTAGCTAGTCTCCGTTTACTCCGTAGCCTTTTTATTTCGAGTTTACTAACACTTAGCAACCGAACCGGTATCTAATACCATGGTGCTACTAGGAGTACTAGTAAAGTACACATTAACACAATGTATATCCAATATACTTCTATCGACCTTGCCAGCCTTCTCATCTACCAAGTATCTAGGGTAATTCTGCTCCAGTGGTTGTTCCCCTTATTACAGAAGCACTTAGTCTCGGGTTTGGGTTCAACCTTGGGTTTCTTCACTAGAGCAGCATCTGATTTGCCGTTTCATGAAGTATCCCTTTCTGCCCTTGCCCTTCTTGAAACTAGTGGTTTTACCAACCATCAACAATTGATGCTCCTTCTTGATTTCTACTTTTGTGGTGTCAAACATCGCGAATATCTCAAGGATCATCATATATGTCCCTGATATATTATAGTTCATCACGAAGCTCTAGCAGCTTGGTGGTAATGACTTCGGAGAAACATCACTATCTCATCTGGAAGATCAACTCCCACTCGATTCAAATGATTGTTGTACTCAGACAATCTGAGCACAAGCTCAACAATTGAGCTTTTCTCCCTTAGTTTGCAGGCTAAGAAAATCGTCGGAGGTCTTATACCTCTTGACGTGGGCACGAGCCTGAAATCCCAATTTCAGCCCTCGAAACATCTCATATGTTTCGCGACGTTTCAAAACGTCTTCGGTGCCTCAACTCTAAACCGTTTAACTGAACTATCACGTAGTTATCGAAATGTGTATGTCGGATGTTCGCAACATCCATAGACGACGTTCAAGGTTCAGCACACTGAGCGGTGTATTAAGGACATAAGCCTTCTATGAAGCAATGAGGACAATCCTCAGTTTACGGACCTAGTCCGCATAATTGCTACTATCAACTTTCAACTAAATTTTCTCTAGGAACATATCTAAACAGTAGAACTGAAGCGCGAGCTACGACATAATTTGCGAAGACCTTTTGACTATGTTCAGGATAATTAAGTTCATCTTATGAACTCCCACTCAGATAGACATCCCTCCAGTCATCTAAGTGATTACATGATCCGAGTCAACTAGGCCGTGTCCGATCATCACGTGAGACGGACTAGTCAACATCGGTGAACATCTTCATGTTGATCGTATCTACCATACGACTCATGCTCGACCTTTCGGTCTCTTGTGTTCCGAGGCCATGTCTGTACATGCTAGGCTCGTCAAGTTAACCTAAGTGTTTCGCATGTGTTTTGAGGCCATGTCTGTACATGCTAGGCTCGTCAACACCCGTTGTGTTCGAACGTAAGAATCTATCACACCCGATCATCACGTGGTGCTTCGAAACAACGAATTGTCGCCATGGTGCATAGTTAGGGGGAACACTGTCTTGAAATTATTATGAGGGATCATCTTATTTACTACCGTCGTTCTAAGCAAATAAGATGTAAAACATGATAAACATCACATGCAATCAAATAGTGACATGATATGGCCAATATCATTTTGCTCCTTTTGATCTGCATCTTCGGGGCTCCATGATCATCGTTGTCACCGACATGACACCATGATCTCCATCATCATGATCTCCATCATCGTGTCTTCTTGAAGTTGTCACGTCATCTATTACTTCTACTACTATGGCTAACGCTTTAGCAATAAAGTAAAGTAATTACATGACGTTTATGTTGACACGCAGGTCATAAATAAATAAAGACAACTCCTATGGCTCCTGCCGGTTGTCATACTCATCGACATGCAAGTCGTGATTCCTATTACAAGAACATGATCAATCTCATACATCACATATATCATTCATCACATCCTTTTGGCCATATCACATCACAAGGCATACCCTGCAAAAACAAGTTAGACGTCCTCTAATTGTTGTTTGCATGTTTTACGTGGCTGCTATGGGTTTCTAGCAAGAACGTTTCTTACCTACGCAAAACCACAATGTGATATGCCAATTGCTATTTACCCTTCATTAGGACCCTTTTCATCGAATCCGATCCGACTAAAGTGGGAGAGACAGACACCCGCTAGCCACCTTATGCAACTAGTGCATGTCAGTCGGTGGAACCAGTCTCACGTAAGAGTACGTGTAAGGTCGGTCCGGGCCGCTTCATCCCACAATGCCGCCGAATCAAGATTGGACTAGTAACGGTAAGAATATTGAACAAAATCAACACCCACAACTACTTTGTGTTCTACTCGTGCATAGAAACTACGCATAGACCTAGCTCATGATGCCACTGTTTGGGGAACGTAGCAGAAATTCAAAATTTTCCTACGTGTCACCAAGATCTACCTATGGAGAAACCAGCAACGAGGGAAGGAGAGTGCATCTACATACCCTTGTAGATCGCTACGCGGAAGCGTTCAAGAGAACGGGGTTGATGGAGTCGTACTCGTCGTGATCCAAATCATCGATGATCCTAGTGCCGAACGGACGGCACCTCCGTGTTCAACACACGTACAGCCCGGTGACGTCTCCCATGCCTTGATCCAGCAAGGAGAGAAGGAGAGGTTGAGGAAGACTCCATCCAGCAGCAGCACAATGGCGTGGTGGTGGTGGAGGAGCGTGGTACTTCAGCAGGGCTTCGCCAAGCACCGCAAGAGACGAGGAGGGAGAGGGGTAGGGCTGCGCCAAGAGGGAGAGGATCTCGTGTGTCTTGGGCAGCCCAAACCTCAAGTATATATAGGGGGAGGGGAGGGGCTGCGCCCCCACCTAGGGTTCCCTCCCTAGGGGTGGCAGCAGCCCCAGATCCCATCTGGGTGGCGGCCAGGTGGAGGGGAGAGGGAGGCGCACCAGGCATGGGTCCTAAGGCCCATCTGCCCTTAGGGTTTGCCCCCCTCCTCCCCTTAGGCGCCTTGGGCCCTTGTGGGGGACCGCACCAGCCCACCTGGGGCTGGTCCCCTCCCACACTTGGCCCATGCAGCCCTCCGGGGCTTGTGGCCCCACTTGGTGGACCCCCGGTGATAGAGGCAAAGGTGTCCCGTCTTTCGATGAGATGATGGATATCGCTTTGGTGGAAGTCGACTTTGACGATCCGACTACGAATGTGCGAGGACGTCGCGCCTTAGCAATCGCTAAACCAACTCCGAGAGGTTATTGACCACGCCAGAGCACGATCAACCTGACCACGAGGGTCTGTTTCCTGCAAGCAAACGAAGAACAAGCAAGAAACTAAGATTGCAATCTGGATATTGCGAATATAAGATGAAAGCTTTATTGATCAAGGTGGGGTTCTGTGACGCCTTTGTCTGGTCGTTGAACACAAACGAAGTACGCGAAGTTGCAGCTATGGCGAACTTTTAATCTAAACAAAACCCTAAGTCTAAACGATGCCCTAAGGGCTGTATATATGGAGGAAGAGAGGGGGAATTTCGTGGCCCTTGGTGGAGGGGTCCGAAATCAACCCTATCTCTTGTTTCCCCACACATACGGACTCTAAAAATAGCCTATACTTATGTATTTCGAAATTACATGGGCCTGCCCCAATAAAAAGGTGACGCAACACCTATAATAGCCTCGGGACGAAATTTATGAAGTGGCATCTTGTATATTTCGTCCATGGCTTCATGCACCCATTATGGTGGCTTCAAAGTCCTGAAATCATCACTTGTAACTCCGTTCTTGTTCCCCTTGCGCATGGCATCATCTCCATGCTTGTTCTTGCTCCAATGTTCATCCTTCTCCAAGCTAGGCCCTTCATTTGTAAGCAAAACAAATGTATCCAATTTAGGCAGCATCATATTCTCATGAACATTAGAATCATTACCAAGAAACGAAAGTACCTTATAATTTAATTGGCGTGTGTGAGCTCTAGTAATTGGTCCCGTATATGTAGCAGTAGGGGCTGTGGGTGTAACAATGGTATTGATGTCCTCATCATCCTCCCCTTCTTGAAATGAAGTCGTCCTCGACGGAAACTCATCTTCCTCACCCAAATAAGGCTTCAAATCTGCAATGTTAAAAGTGGGACTAACCCCAAAATCTGCAGGCAGCTCAAGTTTATATGCATTATCATTTATTTTCTCTAACACCTTAAAGGGACCATCAGCACGTGGCATTAGCTTTGATTTGCGCAAATCAGGAAATCTATCCTTACGCAAATGTAACCAAACAAGATCTCCAGGTGCAAACACAACATGTTTTCTACCCTTATCTCCAGCAAGTTTATATTTAGCATTCATACGCTCAATGTTTTCCTTAGTTAACTCATGCATTTTTAAAATCAATTCAGCACGTTGTTTAGTATCAAAATTAACCTTCTCCGAAGATGGAAGAGGCAACAAATCAATAGGTGCACGAGGTAGGAAACCATACACAACTTCAAAAGGGCACATCTTAGTAGTAGAATGCAATGAACGATTATAAGCAAATTCAATATGAGGCAAGCATTCCTCCCACATTTTCTTATTATTCTTCAAAACAGCCCTAAGCATAGTAGACAACGTTCTATTGACTACTTCAGTTTGTCCATCAGTTTGGGGGTGACAAGTAGTACTAAAAAGCAGTTTAGTCCCCAACTTAGTGATAGAGGCAAAGGTGTCCCGTCTTTCGATGAGATGATGGATATCGCTTTGGTGGAAGTCGACTTTGACGATCCGACTACGAACGTGCGATGACGTCGCGCCTTAGCAATCGCTAAACCAACTCCGAGAGGTTATTGACCACGCCGGAGCACGATCAACCTGACCACGAGGGTCTGTTTCCTGCGAGCAAACGAAGAACAAGCAAGAAACTAAGATTGCAATCTGGATATTGCGAATATAAGATGAAAGCTTTATTGATCAAGGTGGGGTTCTGTGATGCCTTTGTCTGGTCGTTGAACACAAATGAAGTACCGCGAAGTTGCAGCTATGGCGAACTTTTAATCTAAACAAAACCCAAAGTCTAAACGATGCCCTAAGGGCTGTATATATGGAGGAAGAGGGGGGAATTTCGTGGCCCTTGGTGGAGGGGTCCGAAATCAACCCTATCTCTTGTTTCCCCACACATACGGACTCTAAAAATAGCCTATACTTATGTATTTCGAAATTACATGGGCCTGGCCCAATAATAAGGTGACGCAGCACCTAAAATAGCCTCGGGACGAAATTTATGAAGTGGCATCTTATATATTTCGTCCAAGGCTTCATGCACCCATTATGGTGGCTTCAAAGTCCTGAAATCATCACTTGTAACTCCGTTCTTGTTCCCCTTGCGCATGCAATCATCTCCATGCTTGTTCTTGCTCCAATGTTCATCCTTCTCCAAGCTAGGCCCTTCATTTGTAAGCAAAACAAATGTATCCAATTTAGGCAGCATCATATTCTCATGAACATTAGAATCATTACCAAGAAACGAAAGTACCTGGTAATTTAGTTGGCGTGCACGAGCTCTAGTAATTGGTCCAGTATGTATAGCAGCAGGGGCTGTGGGTGTAACAATTGTATTGATGTCCTCATCATCCTCCCCTTCTTGAAATGAAGTCGTCCTCGACGGAAGTTCATCTTCCTCACCCAAATAAGGCTTCAAATCTGCAATGTTAAAAGTGGGACTAACCCCAAAATCTGCAGGCAGCTCAAGTTTATATGCATTATCATTTATTTTCTCTAACACCTTAAAGGAACCATCAGCACATGGCATTAGCTTTGATTTGCGCAAATCAGGAAATCTATCCTTACGCAAATGTAACCAAACAAGATCTCCAGGTGCAAACACAACATGTTTTCTACCCTTATCTCCAGCAAGTTTATATTTAGCATTCATACGCTCAATGTTTTCCTTAGTTAACTCATGCATTTTTAAAATCAATTCAGCACGTTGTTTAGCATCAAAATTAACCTTCTCCGAAGATGGAAGAGGCAACAAATCAATAGGTGCACGAGGTAGGAAACCATACACAACTTCAAAAGGGCACATCTTAGTAGTAGAATGCAATGAACGATTATAAGCAAATTCAATATGAGGCAAGCATTCCTCCCACATTTTCTTATTATTCTTCAAAACAGCCCTAAGCATAGTAGACAACGCTCTATTGACTACTTCAGTTTGTCCATCAGTTTGGGGGTGACAAGTAGTACTAAAAAGCAGTTTAGTCCCCAACTTAGCCCATAAACATCTCCAAAAGTGGCTAAGAAATTTAGTATCACGATCTAAAACAATAGTATTTGGCACACCATGCAAGCGAATAATTTCACGAAAGAACAAATCAGCAACATTAACAGCATCATCGCTTTTATGACATGGTATAAAGTGTGCCATTTTCAAGAATCTATCCACGACAACAAATATGCTATCCCTCCCCTTCTTTGTTCGAGGTAAACCTAAAACAAAGTCCATAGATATATCCTCCCAAGGAACACTAGGTACAAGCAAAGGCATATATAAACCATGAGGATTGAGTCGTGACTTAGCTTTTTGACATGTAGTGCATCGAGCAATAAAACGCTCAATATCCCGTCTCATCTTTGGCCAAAAGAAATGTGTAGCAAGTACGTCCTCCGTCTTCTTCACGCCAAAGTGTCCCATTAATCCTCCTCCATGCGCCTCCTGCAACAACAAAAGACGAACGGAGCTAGCTGGAATGCATAGCTTGTTAGCACGAAACACAAATCCATCGTTAACGACGAACTTGTTCCACATTCTTCCTTCTTTACAATTCTGCATTACATCTTTAAAATCAGCATCATGCATATATTGATCTTTGATGGTCTCCAAACCAAATATTTTGAAGTCAAGTTGTGAAAGCATAGTATAGCGGCGAGACAATGCATCAGCAATAACATTTTCTTTTCCCTTCTTGTGTTTAATGACATAAGGAAAAGTCTCAATGAATTCAACCCATTTAGCATGTCTACGATTCAGTTTAGCTTGACTTTATGTTTCAAAGATTCATGATCAGAATGTATAACAAATTCTTTGGGCCATAAATAATGTTGCCATGTTTCTAAAGTCCGAACAAGAGCATATAATTCTTTATCATAAGTAGAATAATTCAGACTAGGCCCACTCAATTTTTCAGAAAAGTATGCAACAGGTTTGCCATCTTGTAATAACACACCGCCTAATCCAATTCCACTAGCATCACATTCAAGCTCAAAAGTCTTATTAAAATCAGGAAGTTGGAGTAAAGGAGCATGTGTCAACTTATCTTTCAATACCGAGAAGGCTTCTTCCTGTGCGGTACCCCAAAGAAAAGGCACATCTTTCTTTGTAAGCTCATTGAGAGGTGCAGCAATGGTGCTGAAATCTCTCACAAAACGCCTATAGAACCCAGCGAGGCCAAGAAAACTCCTCACTTTTGTGACCGTTTTGGGTTGCGGCCAACTCTCAATAGCTTCAATCTTGGCTTTATCAACTTCAATTCCCTGTGGAGTAACAACATAGCCAAGAAAAGATACTCGGTCAGTGCAAAAGGTGCACTTCCCAAGGTTACCAAACAAACGTGCATCACGTAGAGCAATAAAAACAGCATGTAAATGTTCCAAATGTTCTTCCAAAGATCTGCTATAAATCAATATGTCATCAAAGTAAACTACCACAAATCGTCCAATGAAAGCACGTAAAACTTCGTTCATTAATCTCATGAAAGTACTAGGTGCATTAGTTAACCCAAAAGGCATGACTAACCACTCATATAATCCAAACTTAGTTTTGAATGCTGTTTTCCATTCATCTCCCAATTTCATACGAATTTGATGGTATCCACTACGCAAATCAACTTTTGAGAATATTGTAGAGACACTCAATTCATCAAGCATATCATCTAGCCTAGGAATAGGATGACGATAACGAATGGTAATATTATTAATGCCTCTACAATCAACACACATACGTGATGTACCATCCTTTTTCGGCACTAGAATAATAGGAACAGCACAAGGACTAAGGGATTCGCGTATATAACCTTTGTCGAGAAGCTCTTGTACTTGACGCATAATCTCCTTCGTCTCCTCTGGATTGGTACGGTATGGTGCACGGTTTGGCAGTGAAGCACCGGGAATTAAGTCAATCTGATGCTCAATCCCTCGAATAGGCGGTAATCCCGGTGGCACGTCTTGTGGAAAGACGTCAGCGAACTCCTGCAAAATGTTAGTGACAGCAGGAGGCAAAGAGGAAGGCACGTCCTCGAATGAAAATAATGCCTCTTTGCACACAAAAGCATAGTAAACAGATTTGCTGAAATCTAGCTCATCAATATCAGATTTGGTGGCAAATAAACATGCACTTTTCAATTTAATTTCAGAAGCAACACTAGATGGTTTATTATTAGGCTTCATTTGTTGCTCAAATTCTTTTGCCACAATCTGATTTTCACTCTTATTCTTCTCCTGTTGTGCTTTATTAGCTCTATTAATATCATCTTTCAAAATGGAATCAGGAGTCATAGGAAGCAAAGTAATATTTTTATCCTTATGAACAAGAGTATAGTGATTGTTTCTACCATGGTGTACAGAATTTTTATCAAATTGCCATGGTCTACCAAGTAATAAGGAACATGCTTGCATAGGTACCACATCACAATCAACATAATCAACATATGTAGAGATACTAAAATGCACACGAACAGTACGTGTTACCTTAACCTTGCCGCTGTTGTTGAACCATTGGATGTAGTAAGGATGTGGATGTGGTCTTGTGGTGAGAGAAAGCTTCTCCACTATCTCCATGCTAGAGGCAAAGGTGTCCCGTCTTTCGATGAGATGATGGATATCGCTTTGGTGGAAGTCGACTTTGACGATCCGACTACGAACGTGCGAGGACGTCGCGCCTTAGCAATCGCTAAACCAACTCCGAGAGGTTATTGACCACGCCGGAGCACGATCAACCTGACCACGAGGGTCTGTTTCCTGCGAGCAAACGAAGAACAAGCAAGAAACTGAGATTGCAATCTGGATATTGCGAATATAAGATGAAAGCTTTATTGATCAAGGTGGGGTTCTGTGACGCCTTTGTCTGGTCGTTGAACACAAACGAAGTACGCGAAGTTGCAGCTATGGCGAACTTTTAATCTAAACAAAACCCGAAGTCTAAACGATGCCCTAAGGGCTGTATATATGGAGGAAGAGGGGGGGAATTTCGTGGCCCTTGGTGGAGGGGTCCGAAATCAACCCTATCTCTTGTTTCCCCACACATACGTACTCTAAAAATAGCCTATACTTATGTATTTCGAAATTACATGGGCCTGGCCCAATAATAAGGTGACACAGCACCTAAAATAGCCTCGGGACGAAATTTATGAAGTGACATCTTGTATATTTCGTCCAAGGCTTCATGCACCCATTATGGTGGCTTCAAAGTCCTGAAATCATCACTTGTAACTCCGTTCTTGTTCCCCTTGCGCATGCCATCATCTCCATGCTTGTTCTTGCTCCAATGTTCATCCTTCTCCAAGCTAGGCCCTTCATTTGTAAGCAAAACAAATGTATCCAATTTAGGCAGCATCATATTCTCATGAACATTAGAATCATTACCAAGAAACGAAAGTACCTGGTAATTTAGTTGGCGTGCACGAGCTCTAGTAATTGGTCCAGTATGTATAGCAGCAGGGGCTGTGGGTGTAACAATTGTATTGATGTCCTCATCATTAGCTCTATTAATATCATCTTTCAAAATGGAATCAGGAGTCATAGGAAGCAAAGTAATATTTTTATCCTTATGAACAAGAGTATAGTGATTGTTTCTACCATGGTGTACAGAATTTTTATCAAATTGCCATGGTCTACCAAGTAATAAGGAACATGCTTGCATAGGTACCACATCACAATCAACATAATCAGCATATGTAGAGATACTAAAATGCACACGAACAGTACGTGTTACCTTAACCTTGCCACTGTTGTTGAACCATTGGATGTAGTAAGGATGTGGATGTGGTCTTGTGGTGAGAGAAAGCTTCTCCACCATCTCCATGCTAGCCAAGTTGTTGCAGCTCCCTCCGTCTATGATGACGCGCATAGAACGTTCCTTCACAACTCCCTTGGTATGGAACAAATTGTGCCTCTGATTTTGCTCAGCTTGTGTGATCTGCACACTCAAAACATGTTGAGCAACTAAACATTCATACCTGTCAGCGTCTTCAGGAGCCATGTATTGCGTCTCATGATCAGAATCATCTCCACCATGTTCTTCACGTGTAATAAGAGCCAAAGTCTCCTCATCATAGTCACTAGCAGACTCATATCCACCATCCGCGGTAGCAATCATCAAACGCGGAGATTTGCATTCTCTCGCATAATGACCTCCTCCCTTACAACGACGACAAATAATATCACTTGTGTGCCCTGTTGATGCCATGGAAGAAGAAGAACGCTGTGCAGGCCCCGCAGGTGCGCTCTTGGCAGATAATGGTGGTTGTGCCTGTTTTCTTGTATCTCGGCTGGAGGTGGCACCGGATGGAGGTGCTGGTGCAGTTGAAGTAGAAGATGCATGTGGTGTCCATGATGAAGGTCGGCCTGCAGAAAAGTTAGTTCGCCCCAATGCTTGTCGATCCTGCACTTCACATTCAGCTTTACAAGCAAGATGGAATAAACGAGTGATATTAGTATACTCCTTATAGTCTAGAATGGTCTAAATCTCTCTATTTAATCCACCCAGAAAACGTGCAAGCATAGCTTCATTCTCCTCAACAATACCACATCTAATCATGCCAGTTTGTAATTCCTGATAATATTCTTCTACAGAATTTTTCCCTTGTCTTAAACGCTGCAATTTTTGAAGCAATTCACGTTGATAATATGGTGGAACCCAACGCGTACGCATAGCAGTTTTCAAAGCAGCCCAAGTAGTTGGAATAGGATATAATCTACAATGTTCAGACCACCATACACATGCAAAACTAGTGAAAGCACAAACAACAGCAGCAACTCGTCTCTCCTCAGGATATTGTAAACATGTAAATCGTTGTTCAGTTTCTAACTCCCAAGTAAGATATATATCAGGAACATATCTACCCTCAAATGGTGGAATATTCAATTTCAGTTTAGGAATATGGACATCATCTCGTACCTGAGGTGGTGGTGCAGGCCTACCATTACGAATATATACCTGAGGTCGACCTGCTGGTGGTGGTACAGGTGGCTGCACGTAGTGCTGATTTTGATCAACCTCATCCTCATAATCTCCCACATAATCATCCTCCTCCGCATCAGCAGCAGGAGCCACAGAAGTATCAACAGCAGCACCAACAGTTTGGCCAAACGCAAGAGGAACACGACTCACTCGGCGAAGGTCTGTTTCGCGACGTGGAGGTAGTCGTTGTTGTTGTTGTTGGAGAGGTGCGTTAGGTGCAGCGGGTGGTGGTGGTGGAAGACGCGCGAGCAATTCATTAAACTTGTTATCGAGCTTTGTTTCGAACGTCTTCTCAAGGCCAGTGATCTTCTCCATGGCCTCTTCAAAATTGTTTAGCACATCTTGCACCTGTTCAGTCATCATTTGCTGAAACTTATCATGAAGCTCCTTGTTCGATAAATTCTCCCAGTCAATCTCGTCGGCTTGTGATCCTGGCATGGTTAGCAGCAATAGAAACACACAAGAATAAGATCCTACAGACTACGAACAAGTGGTGGTGGTGGGTGTCACAAATCCGTCAAGCAAAACTCAAATTCTTACCAGTTCTTACCCAGCAATAGGCGGTGATCGGCAACCGTTGTAGTCAAAACTCTCAAAGCTTGGATAGAGCGATTACCAGGGAGAGTCAAACGCACGACGTAGATGTATGTGGAGCTGGGAAGGCTTATAATATGGTAGCAAAAAGGGTCAGCAATAATCAATTCAGAGATGCAAAGTTGAATAAACGCTCAACGACGGTACTGTGCTGGTCCTAGGCTAGACTGTGCTAGAGACGCGAGCCTAGAACACCAACAAAATCACGGCGCGGCACATAAACAAGGGAGGAGCACACTCTGGAAAAAAAATTCTCTTTTTTTTGCACTTTTTTTCCTCTTTTTTTTTGCTCCGCAACAAATTTTTTTCGAAAAAGTCTACAAATGGTCTAAAAACTGCCTAGCCAGAATTTTCCAGACTTAGTTTTTTTTTTTGAAATTGGAACTATTTTTCTTCTCCGGATGGCTCGGAAGTTGGGGAGTCCTTCTCTGTCATGACTCGGAGTATCTCGTGATCTGGAAATCGAGAACAATGCAACAATTACTGGACTCGGACTAGGACTGGTGGCGGAGATGAATCTGGTGGAACTCGGACTGGTGGCGGAGATGAATCTGGTGGAACACGGACAGGTGGCGGATATATGTTGCAGGTGAACTTGGATTGGCGTGATGGCGGCGGATATGTGGTGGCGTATATGGATTCGGATTGGCGGTGAATATGTGGTGGTGGTATATGGCAACAGCGACGATGATGATGCGATGGTGATATATGGCAGCGGCGACGTGACAACCTGTGAACAGAACTCGAAACTCTAAAAGACTAGACGCTAAGACCAGCAACTGGACACGACGATGCAACCGCAAATTCAACAAAGCAAATACAGAAAAGATTATGCAAGGCTCAGATTGGTTCGGATGGGATGAACTAACCCTAATTTTTTTTTGGCTTTTTCGTGGACTATAGGTATGAAGAGCAGACTCGATCTAAACTACGAAAAACTGTAAAATCTCACCGAGCAACCTGGAAATCTGATACCACTTGATAGAGGCAAAGGTGTCCCGTCTTTCGATGAGATGATGGATATCGCTTTGGTGGAAGTCGACTTTGACGATCCGACTACGAACGTGCGAGGACGTCGCGCCTTAGCAATCGCTAAACCAACTCCGAGAGGTTATTGACCACGCCGGAGCACGATCAACCTAACCACGAGGGTCTGTTTCCTGCGAGCAAACGAAGAACAAGCAAGAAACTAAGATTGCAATCTGGATATTGCGAATATAAGATGAAAGCTTTATTGATCAAGGTGGGGTTCTGTGACGCCTTTGTCTGGTCGTTGAACACAAACGAAGTACGCGAAGTTGCAGCTATGGCGAACTTTTAATCTAAACAAAACCCAAAGTCTAAACGGTGCCCTAAGGGCTGTATATATGGAGGAAGAGAGGGGGAATTTCGTGGCCCTTGGTGGAGGGGTCCGAAATCAACCCTATCTCTTGTTTCCCCACACATACGGACTCTAAAAATAGCCTATACTTATGTATTTCGAAATTACATGGGCCTGCCCCAATAAAAAGGTGACGCAACACCTATAATAGCCTCGGGACGAAATTTATGAAGTGGCATCTTGTATATTTCGTCCATGGCTTCATGCACCCATTATGGTGGCTTCAAAGTCCTGAAATCATCACTTGTAACTCCGTTCTTGTTCCCCTTGCGCATGGCATCATCTCCATGCTTGTTCTTGCTCCAATGTTCATCCTTCTCCAAGCTAGGCCCTTCATTTGTAAGCAAAACAAATGTATCCAATTTAGGCAGCATCATATTCTCATGAACATTAGAATCATTACCAAGAAACGAAAGTACCTGATAATTTAATTGGCGTGCGCGAGCTCTAGTAATTGGTCCCATATATGTAGAAGTAGGGGCTGTGGGTGTAACAATGGTATTGATGTCCTCATCACCCGGGACCCTCCCGGTGGTCCCGGTACGTTACCGATAAACCCCGAAACTTTTTCGGTGACCAAAACAGGACTTCCCATATATAAATCTTTACCTCCGGACCATTCCGGAACTCCTCGTGACGTCCGAGATATCATCCGGGACTCCGAACAACATTCGGTAACCACGTATATCTATTCCCTATAACCCTAGCGTCATCGAACCTTAAGTGTGTAGACCCTACGGGTTCGGGAGACATGCAGACATGACCGAGATGACTCTCTGGTCAATAACCAACAACGGGACCTGGATACCCATGTTGGCTCCCACATGTTCCACGATGATCTCATCGGATGAACCACGATGTCGAGGACTTAATCAATCCCGTATACAATTCCCTTTGTCTAGCGATATGATACTTGCCCGAGATTCGATCGTCGGTATCCCGACACCTTGTTCAATCTCGTTACCGGCAAGTCTCTTTACTCGTTTCGTAACACATCATCCCCTGATCAACTCCTTGATCACATTGTGCATATTATGATGATGTCCTACCGAGTGGGCCCAGAGATACCTCTCCGTTTACACGGAGTGACAAATCCCAGTCTCGATTCATGCCAACCCAACAGACACTTTCGGAGATACCTGTAATGTACCTTTATAGCCACCCAGTTACATTGTGATGTTTGGCACGCCCAAAGCACTCCTACGGTATCCGGGAGTTGCACAATCTCATGGTCTAAGGAAATGATACTTGACATTAGAAAAGCTTTAGGTGTAACTCCCGGACCATGAGATTGTGCAACTCCCGGATACCGTAGGAGTGCTTTGGGTGTGCCAACCGTCACAACGTAACTGGATGGCTATAAAGGTACTTACAAGTATCTCCGAAAGTGTCTGTTGGGTTGGCATGAATTGAGACTGGGATTTGTCACTCCGTGTAAACGGAGAGGTATCTCTGGGCCCACTCGGTAGGACATCATCATAATGTGCACAATGTGATCAAGGAGTTGATCACGGGATGATGTGTTACAGAACGAGTAAAGAGACTTGCTGGTAACGAGATTGAACAAGGTATCGGGATACCGACGATCGAATCTCGGGCAAGTATCGTACCGCTAGACAGAGGGAATTGTATACGGGATTGATTAAGTCCTCGACATCGTGGTTCATCCGATGAGATCATCGTGGAACATGTGGGAGCCAACATGGGTATCCAGATCCCGCTGTTGGTTATTGACCGGAGAGTCATCTCGGTCATGTCTGCATATCTCCCGAACTCATAGGGTCTACACACTTAAGGTTCGATGACGCTAGGGTTATAGGGAATAGATATACGTGGTTACCGAATGTTGTTCGGAGTCCCGGATGAGATCTCGGACGTCACGAGGAGTTCCGGAATGGTCCGGAGGTAAAGATTTATATATGGGAAGTCCTGTTTTGGTCACCAAAAAAGTTTCGGGGTTTATCGGTAACATACCGGGACCATCGGGAGGGTCCCGGGGGTCCACCAAGTGGGGCCACAAGCCCCGGAGGGCTGCATGGGCCAAGTGTGGGAGGGGACCAGCCCCAGGTGGGCTGGTGCGCCCTCCCACAAGGGCCCAAGGCGCCTAAGGGGAGGAGGGGGGCAAACCCTAAGGGCAGATGGGCCTTAGGGCCCATGCCTGGTGCGCCTCCCTCTCCCCTCCACCTGGCCACCACCCAGATGGGATCTGGGGGCTGCCGCCACCCCTAGGGAGGGAACCCTAGGTGGGGGCGTAGCCCCTCCCCTCCCCCTATATATACTTGAGGTTTGGGCTGCCCAAGACACACGAGATCCTCTCCCTCTTGGCGCAGCCCTACCCTTCTCCCTCCACGTCTCTTGCGGTGCTTGGCGAAGCCCTGCTGAAGTACCACGCTCCTCCACCACCACCACGCCGTTGTGCTGCTGCTGGATGGAGTCTTCCTCAACCTCTCCTTCTCTCCTTGCTGGATCAAGGCATGGGAGACGTCACCGGGCTGTACGTGTGTTGAACACGGAGGTGCCGTCTGTTCGGCACTAGGATCATCGGTGATTTGGATCACGACGAGTACGACTCCATCACCCCCGTTCTCTTGAACGCTTCCGCGTAGCGATCTACAAGGGTATGTAGATGCACTCTCCTTCCCTCGTTGCTGGTTTCTCCATAGATAGATCTTGGTGACATGTAGGAAAATTTTGAATCTCTGCTACGTTCCCCAAATAGTGGCATCATGAGCCTTCCGTCATGGTTTTTAGTGGCTAACGGCTCACATAACAAAATTTGTCACCTCGAGGGGAAATTAAAACAACTCCAGCCTCTGAGCCTTCCAACTGTCTGGACCCATCAAAATGAATTGTCCAATATGTGTTGTCTGACTTCTCTTCAAGTATCTGCAACTCCGTCCAATCGTTAATGAAGTCCACCAGTGCTTGAGATTTGATGGCAGTACGTGGCACATACTTTAAACCATGAGACCGAAGTTCAATGGCCCACTTGGCGACTCGTCCCGTGGCTTCTCTATTTTGAATAATTTCTCATAAAGGAGCAGAGCTAACCAAAGTGATAGGATGACCCTGAAAGTAATGATTAAGCTTCCGTCTAGCCATGAACACCCCATAAACAAGTTTCTGCCAATGTGGATATCTCTGTGTGGACTCAATGAGCACCTCACTGACGTAGTAAACCGTCCGTTGAATCGGATATTCCTTGCCAGCCTCTTTGCGCTCTACAACAATGGCCACATTGACGGCATGTGTGTTAGCAGCCACATATAACAACAGTGGCTCCTTATCAACGGGAGCAGCAAGAACCGGCGGCTCAGCGAGCTTCCTTTTCAGATCTTCAAAGGCAGAGTTAGCAGCATCACTCCAAATAAAATCATCCGTCTTCTTCATCATTTGATATAACGGCATAGCCTTCTCACCTAACCGTCTTATGAACCGGCTTAAAGCTGCAACACGACCTGCCAGCCACTGAACGTCATTGATGCATGCCGGCTTAGCCAAAGACGTAATCACCTTGATTTTCTCCAGGTTAGCCTCAATGCCTCTGTTAGACACCAAAAACCCAAAAGCTTGCCCGCCGGTACTCCAAAAATGCACTTGGCCGGGTTAAGCATCATCTTGTAGACCCGAAGGTTATCAAAGGTTTGCTTCAGATCATCTATCAAGGTTTCCTTCTCTCTGGATTTCACCACTATATCGTCCACATAAGCATGAACATTACGCCCAATCTGATTGTGAAGACAGTTCTGCACACACCGCTGATAAGTCGCATGGGCACTCTTAAGCCCAAAAGGCATGGACACGTAGCAAAAGGCTCCAAATGGAGTAATGAAAGTTGTCTTATCCTAGTCCTTAACCGCCATCTTGATCTGATGGTAACCAAAATAAGCATCCAAAAAGCTCAAACGCTCACAACCCGCCGTAGCATCAATGATTTGATCAATACGAGGGAGAGTAAAAGGATCAGTCGGACAAGCTTTGTTTAAGTCCGTGTAATCCACACACATACGCCAGGTGCCGTTCTTTTTAAGCACGAGCACCGGGTTAGCCAAGCACTATGGATGAAAGACTACAATAATGAACCCGGCTGCCAAAAGCTGGGCCACCTCTTCTCCAATAGCCTTGCGCCTTTCCTTGTTGAACCGCCGAAGAAACTGCTTGACCGGCTTAAACTTTGGATCAATATTGAGAGTGTGCTCAGCGAGTTCTCTCGGTACACCCGGCATGTTAGAAGGCTTCCATGCAAAGATGTCCCAGTTCTCACGGATGAACTCGATGAGCGCGCCTTCCTATTTGGGATCCAAATTAGCACTGATAATAAATTGTTTGGATGAGTCGCCAGGCACAAAATCAATCATCTTGGTATCGTCAGCTGACTTAAACTTCAGTGCCAGCTCATGTTCCGTAGTTGGCTTCTTCAAAGATGTCATGTCTGCCAGGTCAACGTTGTCTTTGTAGAACTTTAACTCCTCCGTTGCGCAAACAGATTCTGCGTAAGCAGCATAGCCTTCCTCACACTCTAAGGCTATCTTCCGACTTCCATGTACTGTGATAGTACCTTTATAACCCGGCATCTTGAGCTGCAGATAAACATAACACGGCCGTGCCATGAATTTTGCATAAGTCGGTCATCTAAACAGGGCGTGATACGGGCTCTTGATTTTGACCACCTCAAAGGTTAATTTCTCAGCCCTGGAATCATGTTCATCTCCAAAAGCTACCTCCAGCTCAATCTTACCCACTAGGTATGCCGACTTACCAGGCACCACTCCATGAAAAACAGTGTTGGATGTCTTAAGACTTTTGTCAGTCAACCCCATTCGACAGAACGTCTCATAATAGAGGATGTTGATGCTACTGCCTCTGTCCATGAGTACTTTAGTGACTTTATCCACCAACCTGAGGCACCACCACCAAAGCCAGATGACCCGAATTGTCAACCCGGGAAGGGTGATCCTCCCTGCTCCACAGAATAGCCTGCTCAGACCATCTCAAATAACGAGGAACCGCCGTCTCAACAGCGTTGGCCGCTCTCTTATGAAGTTTTTGGTCCCTTTTGCATAAACTGGTGGTGAACACATGATACTGCCCACTACTTAGCTGCTTTTGGTTACTCTGAAATCCAGATTGCTGCTGCTGACCTCCTTGGCAAGATTGTTGATTATAACCACCTTGATTACCTTGAGGGCCCTTGCCATGAAAACCGCCACCGCCTATATTACCACCCGGACCATGATTACCGTCGAACATGTTAGAATTCTTGAAAGCCTTCATGATCGTACAATCTTTCCATAGATGGGTGGCCGGCTTCTCCTGGGTGCCGTGTCTTGGACAGGGTTCATTTAGCAACTGCTTAAGGGTGGGACCTGACCCACCTGACCAAGGAGGTGGCCTCCCCTTACGCCGTTGATTGTTGCCTTGCGCATTCGCCACAAACTCCAAGCTGCCGTCAGCCTTACGTTTATTATTACCTCCTTGATTTGCCGGGTTATGCTGAAGACCCTTAGCATTGCTGTTCTTCTTTCCCCTCCCTGTCTTCTCTTCATCAGACACAGGATCCTTTGTACCATCTGAATTGGCATATTTGACTAGAGCCGCCATCAGCTGGCCCATGTCATTACAATCGTGCTTGAGCCGCCCTAGCTTCTGTTTCAGAGGTTCAAAACGGCAATTTTTCTCCAACATTAAGACCGCGGAGCCGGCATCCATTTTATCAAACGAATGTATTATTTCCTTCACCCGGCGCACCCCAATGGGTCGTGGACTCACCTTCTTCTTGCTTGCAATTAGTCAAGTCCACAATCGACATGGGATGCTTGCATGTATCTTTGAAGTTCTGAATAAACCGGGCCTTTAACTCGGCCCAGGAACCAATGGAATTAGGGGGCAGTTGGAGACTGTTGGAAATATGCCCTAGAGGCAATAATAAAAGTGTTATTATTATATTTCTCTGTTCATGATAATAGTCTTTTATTCATGCTATAACTGTATTATCCGGAAATCGTAATACACGTGTGAATACATAGACCACAATATGTCCCTAGTGAGCCTCTAGTTGACTAGCTCGTTGTGATCAACAGATAGTCATGGTTTCCTGGCTATGGACATTGGATGTCGTTGATAACGGGATCACATCATTAGGAGAATGATGTGATGGACAAGACCCAATCCTAAGACTAGCACAAAAGATCGTGTAGTTCATTTGCTAGAGCTTTGCCAATGTCAAGTATCTCTTCCTTTGACCATGAGATCGTGTAATTCCTGGATACCGTAGGAGTGCTTTGGGTGTATCAAACGTCACAACGTAACTGGGTGACTATAAAGGTGCACTACAGGTATCTCCGAAAGTATCTATTGTTTTATGCGGATCGAGACTGGGATTTGTCACTCCGTGTAAACGGAGAGGTATCTCTGGGCCCACTCGGTAGGACATCATCATATGCGCAATGTGACCAAGGAGTTGATCACGGGATGATGTGTTACAGAACGAGTAAAGTGACTTGCCGGTAACGAGATTGAACAAGGTATTGGATACCGACGATCGAATCTCGGGCAAGTAACATACCGATAGACAAAGGGAATTGAATACGGGATCGATTGAGTCCTTGACATCGTGGTTCATCCGATGAGATCATCGTGGAACATGTGGGAGCCAACATGGGTATCCAGATCCCGCTGTTGGTTATTGACCGGAGAACGTCTCGGTCATGTCTACATGTCTCCCGAACCCGTAGGGTCTACACACTTAAGGTTCGATGACGCTAGGGTTATAAAGGAAGCTTGTATGTGGTAACCGAATGTTGTTCGGAGTCCCGGATGAGATCCCGGACGTCACGAGGAGTTCCGGAATGGTCCGGAGGTAAAGATTTATATATGGGAAGTCCTGTTTCGGCCATCGGGACAAGTTTCGGGGTCATCGGTATTGTACCGGGACCACCGGAAGGGTCCCGGGGGCCCACCGGGTGGGGCCACCTGCCCCGGGGGGCCACATGGGCTGTAGGGGGTGCGCCTTGGCCTACATGGGCCAAGGGCACCAGCCCCAAGAGGCCCATGCGCCTAGGGAACCCTAGAGGGAAGAGTCCTTGAGGGGGAAGGCACCTCCGAGGTGCCTTGGGGAGGATGGACTCCTCCCCCTCCTCTTGGCCGCCGCACCAGATGCCATCTGGAGGCTGGCCGCCGCCCCTTGGGGTGGGAAACCCTAAAGGGGGCGCAGCCCTCCCCTTCCCCTATATATATGAGGCCTAGGGGCTGCCCATAACACGCGATTTGATCTCTCATTGGTGCAGCCCTGCCCCTCTCCTTCCTCCTCTTCTCCCATGGTGCTTGGCGAAGCCCTGCGGGATTGCCACGCTCCTCCACCACCACCACGCCGTTGTGCTGCTGTTGGATGGAGTCTTCCTCAACCTCTCCCTCTCTCCTTGCTGGATCAAGGCGTGGGAGACATCACCGGGCTGTACGTGTGTTGAACGCGGAGGTGCCGTCCGTTCGGCACTTGATCATCGGTGATCTGAATCACGACGAGTACGACTCCATCAACCCCGTTCACTTGAACGCTTCCGCTTAGCGATCTACAAGGGTATGTAGATGCACTCCTCCTTTCTACTCGTTGCTGGTCTCTCCATAGATAGATCTTGGTATTACGTAGGAAATTTTTTGAATTTCTGCTACGTTCCCCAACAGTGGTATCAGAGCTAGGTCTATTGTGTAGATTCTTTGCACGAGTAGAACACAAAGTAGTTGTGGGCGTTGATGTTGTTCAATATGCTTACCGTTACTAGTCCAATCTTGTTTCGACGGTATTGTGGGATGAAGCGGCCCGGACCGACCTTACACGTACTCTTACGTGAGACAGGTTTCACCGATTGACATGCACTTGGTGCATAAGGTGGCTAGCGGGTGCCAGTCTCTCCCACTTTAGTCGGAACGGATTCGATGAAAAGGGTCCTTATGAAGGGTAAATAGCAATTGGCATATCACGTTGTGGTTTTGCGTAGGTAAGAAACATTCTTGCTAGAAACCCATAGCAGCCACGTAAAACATGCAACAACAATTAGAGGACGTCTAACTTGTTTTTGCAGGGTATGTCATGTGATGTGATATGGCCAAAAGGATGTGATGAATGATATATATGTGATGTATGAGATTGATCATGTTCTTGTAATAGGATTCACAACTTGCATGTCGATGAGTATGACAACCGGCAGGAGCCATAGGAGTTGTCTTTATTTATTGTATGACCTGCATGTCATTGAAGAACGCCATGTAAACTACTTTACTTTATTGCTAAACGCGTTAGTCATAGAAGTAGAAGTAGTCGTTGGCGTGACAACTTCATGAAGACACGATGATGGAGATCATGATGATGGAGATCATGGTGTCATGCCGGTGACGATGATGATCATGGAGCCCCGAAGATGAGATCAAAAGGAGCAAAATGATATTGGCCATATCATGTCACTATTTGATTGCATGTGATGTTTATCATGTTTATGCATCTTGTTTACTTAGGACGACGGTAGTAAATAAGATGATCCCTTACAAAATTTCAAGAAGTGTTCTCCCCTAACTGTGCACCGTTGCTACAGTTCGTCGCTTCTAAGCACCACGTGATGATCGGGTGTGATGGATTCTTACCTTCACATACAATGGGTGTAAGACAGTTTTACACAGCGAAAACACTTAGGGTTAACTTGACGAGCCTAGCATGTACAGACATGGCCTCGGAACACGGAGACCGAAAGGTCGAGCATGAGTCGTATAGTAGATACGATCAACATGAAGATGTTCACCGATGATGACTAGTCCGTCTCACGTGATGATCGGACACGGCCTAGTTGACTCGGATCATGTGATCAGTTAGATGACTAGAGGGATGTCTATCTAAGTGGGAGTTCATAAGATGAACTTAATTATCTTGAACATAGTCAAAAAGACCTTTTGCAAATTATGTCGTAGCTCGCGCTTTAGTTCTACTGTTTTAGATATGTTCCTAGAGAAAATATAGTTGAAAGTTAATAGTAGCGATTATGCGATCAGTAGAAAGCTTATGTCCTTAATGCACTGCTCAGTGTGCTGAACCCCAAACGTCGTTTGTGGATGTTGCGAACATCGGACATACACGTTTTGATAACTACGTGATAGTTCGGTTAAACGGTTTAGAGTTGAGGCACTAAAGACGTTTTCGAAACGTCACGGAACATATGAGATGTTTCGAGGGCTGAAATTGGGATTTCAGGCTCGTGCCCACGTCAAGAGGTATGAGACCTCCGACGATTTTCTTAGCCTGCAAACTAAGGGAGAAAAGCTCAATCGTTGAGCTTGTGCTCAGATTGTCTGAGTGCAACAATCACTTGAATCGAGTGGGAGTTGATCTTCCAGATGAGATAGTGATGTTTCCCCAAAGTCATTGCCACCGAGCTGCTAGAGCTTCGTGATGAACTATAACATATCAGGGATAAATAAGATGATCCTTGAGGTATTCACGATGTTTGACACCGCGAAAGTAGAAATCAAGAAGGAGCATCAATTGTTGATGGTTGGTGAAACCACTAGTTTCAAGAAGGGCAAGGGAACAAAGGGATACTTCATGAAACGGCAATTCAGCTGCTGCTCAAGTGAAGAAACCCAAGGTTGAACCCAAACCCGAGACTAAGTGCTTCTGTAATAAGGGGAACAACCACTGGAGCAGCATTACCCTAGATACTTGGTAGATGAGAAGGCTGGCAAGGTCGATAGAAGTATATTGGATATACATTATGTTAATGTGTACTTTACTAGTACTCCTAGTAGCACCAGGGTATTAGATACCGGTTCGGTTGCTAAGTGTTAGTAACTCGAAATAAAAAGCTACGAAATAAAAGGAGACTAGCTAAAGGTGAGCTGACGATATGTGTTGGAAGTGTTTCCAAGGTTGATGTGATCAAGCATCGCACGCTCCCTCTACCACCGAGATTGGTGTTTGCGTTGAGCATAGACATGATTGGATTATGTCTATCGCAATACGGTTATTCATTTAAGGAGAATAATGGTTACTCTATTTATTTGAATAATACCTTCGATGGTCTTGCACCTAAATAAATGGTTTATTGAATCTCGATTGTAGTGATACACATTTTCATGCCAAAAGATATAAGATAGTAATGATAGTACCACTTACTTGTGGCACTGCCATGTAAGTCATAATTGTATAAAACGCATGAAGAAGCTCCATGTTGATGGATCTTTGGACTCACTCATTTTTGAAAAGTTTGAGACATGCGAACCATGTCTATTGGTATATATGCATGAAGAAGCTCCATGCAAATGGACCGTTTGGACTCACTTGATTATGAATCACTTGAGATATGCAAATCATACCACATGGGCAAGATGACTGAAAAGCCTCGTTTTCAGTAAGATGGAACAAGATAGCAACTTATTGGAAGTAACATTTTGATGTGTGCAGTCCAATGAGTGCCGAGGCATGCAGTGAATATCGTTATGTTCTTACTTCACAGATGATTCGAGTAGATGTTGAGAATATTTACTTGATGAAACACAAGTCTGAATTATTGAATGGTTCAAATAATTTCAGAGTGAAGTAGAAGATCATTGTGACAAGAGGATAAAATGTCTATGATATGATCATAGAGATGAATATCTGAGTTACGAGTTTTGGCACACAATTAAGACATTATGGAAATTGTTTCGCAATTAATACCGCCTGGAACACCATAGTGTGATGGTGTGTCCGAACATCATAGTTGCACCCTATTGGATATGGTGCGTACCATGATGTCTCTTATCGAATTACCACTATTGTCCATGGGTTAGGCATTAGAGACAACCACATTCACTTTAAATAGGGCACCACGTAATTCCGATGAGATGACACCGTATGAATTATGGTTTAGAGAAACCTAAGTTGTCGTTTCTTAAAAGTTTGGGGCTGCGACGCTTATATGAAAAAGTTTCAGGTTGATAAGCTCGAACCCAAAGCGGATAAAATGCATCTTCATAGGAAACCCAAAATAGTTGGGTATACCTCCTAATTCAGATCCGAAAGCAATATGGATTGTTTCTAGAATCGGGTCCTTTCTCGAGGAAAAGTTTCTCTCGAAAGAATTGAGTGGGAGGATGGTGGAGACTTGATGAGGTTATTGAACCGTCTCTTCAACTAGTGTGTGACAGGGCACAGGGAGTTGTTCCTGTGGCACCTACACCAATTGAAGTGGAAGCTTATGATATTGATCATGAAACTTCGGATCAAGTCACTCCCAAACCTCGTGGGATGACAAGGATGCGTACTACTTCAGAGTGGTACGTAATCCTGTCTTGGAAATCATGTTGCTGGACAACAATGAACCTACGAGCTATGGAGAAGCGATGGTGGGCCCGGATTCCGATAAATGGCTCGAGGCCATAAAATCCGAGAACGGATCCATGGACTTTGGTGGACTTGCCCGATGGACGGCAAGCCATTGAGATAAGTGGATCTTTAAGAAGAAGACGGACGTGGATGGTAATGTCACCATCTATGAAGCTCGACTTGTGGCGAAAAGTTTTTTCACAAGTTCAAGGAGTTGACTACGATGAGATTTTCTCATCCGTAGTGATGCTTAAGTCCGTCGGAATCATGTTAGCATTAGCTGCATTTATGAAATCTGGCAGACGGATGTCAAAACGAGTTTCCTTACCAGTTTTCGTAAGGAAAGGTTGTATGTAATACAATCAGAAAGTTTTTTGTCGATCCTAAGGATGCTAAAAGGTATGCTAGCTCCAGCGATCCTTCTAAGGACTGGAGTAAGCATCTCGGAGTTGGAATGTACGCTTTGATAAGATGATCAAAGATTTTGGGTCTATACAAAGTTTATGAGAAACTTGTATTTCCAAAGAAGTGAGTGGGAGCACTATAGAATTTCTGATCAGTATATGTTGTTGACATATTGATGATCAGAGATGATGTAGAATTTCTAGAAAGCATATAGGGTTATTTTGAAAGTGTTTTTCAATGGAAAGCCTGGATTAAGCTGCTTGAGCATTGAGCATCAAGATCTATAAGGATAGATCAAAACGCTTAATGGTACTTTCAAATGAGCACATACCTTGACATGATCTTGAAGGTGTTCAAGATGGACCAGTCAAAGAAGGAGTTCTTGCCTGAGTTGTAAGGTACGAAGTTAAGACTTAAAGCTCGACCACGGCAGAAAAGAGAGAAAGGACGAAGGTCGTCCCCTATGCTTAAGACGTAGGCTCTTTAGTATGCTATGCTGTGTACCGCACCTGAAGTGTGCATTGCCATGAGTTAGTCAAGGGGTACAAGAGTGATCTAAGAATGGATCACAGGACAGAGGTCAAAGTTATCCTTAGTAACTAGTGGACTAAGGAATTTTCTCGATTATGGAGGTGGTAAAAGAGTTCGTCGTAAAGGGTTATGTCGATGCAAGCTTGACACCTATCCGGATAGCTCTGAGAGACCGGATACATATAATGGAGCAATAATTTAGAATAGCTCCAAGTAGAACAGTTATTTGGAATAGCTCCAAATAGAACGTGGGAGCTACATCTAGGAGATGACATAGAGATTTGTAAAGCACACACGGATCTGAAAGGTTCAGACCCATTGACTAAAACCTCTCTCACAAGCAACATGATCAAACATAAAACTCATTGAGTGTTAATCACATAGTGATGTGAACTAGACTACTGACTCTAGTAAACTCTTGGGTATTAGTCACATGGCGATGTGACCTGTGAGTGTTAATCACATGGCGATGTGAACTAGATTATTGACTCTAGTGCAAGTGGGAGACTGTTGGAAATATGCCCTAGAGGCAATAATAAAAGTGTTATTATTATATTTCTCTGTTCATGATAATAGTCTTTTATTCATGCTATAACTGTATTATCCGGAAATCGTAATACACGTGTGAATACATAGACCACAATATGTCCCTAGTGAGCCTCTAGTTGACTAGCTCGTTGTGATCAACAGATAGTCATGGTTTCCTGACTATGGACATTGGATGTCGTTGATAACGGGATCACATCATTAGGAGAATGATGTGATGGACAAGACCCAATCCTAAGACTAGCACAAAGATCGTGTAGTTCGTTTGCTAGAGCTTTGCCAATGTCAAGTATCTCTTCCTTTGACCATGAGATCGTGTAACTCCTGGATACCGTAGGAGTGCTTTGGGTGTATCAAACGTCACAACGTAACTGGGTGACTATAAAGGTGCACTACAGGTATCTCCGAAAGTACCTATTGTTTTATGCGGATCGAGACTGGGATTTGTCACTCCGTGTAAACGGAGAGGTATCTCTGGGCCCACTCGGTAGGACATCATCATATGCGCAATGTGACCAAGGAGTTGATCACGGGATGATGTGTTACAGAACGAGTAAAGTGACTTGCCGGTAACGAGATTGAACAAGGTATTGGATACCGACGATCGAATCTCGGGCAAGTAACATACCGATAGACAAAGGGAATTGAATACGGGATCGATTGAGTCCTTGACATCGTGGTTCATCCGATGAGATCATCGTGGAACATGTGGGAGCCAACATGGGTATCCAGATCCCGCTGTTGGTTATTGACCGGAGAACGTCTCGGTCATGTCTACATGTCTCCCGAACCCGTAGGGTCTACACACTTAAGGTTCGATGACGCTAGGGTTATAAAGGAAGCTTGTATGTGGTAACCGAATGTTGTTCGGAGTCCCGGATGAGATCCCGGACGTCACGAGGAGTTCCGGAATGGTCCGGAGGTAAAGATTTATATATGGGAAGTCCTGTTTCGGCCATCGGGACAAGTTTCGGGGTCATCGGTATTGTACCGGGACCACCGGAAGGGTCCCGGGGGCCCACCGGGTGGGGCCACCTGCCCCGGGGGGCCACATGGGCTGTAGGGGGTGCGCCTTGGCCTACATGGGCCAAGGGCACCAGCCCCAAGAGGCCCATGCGCCTAGGGAACCCTAGAGGGAAGAGTCCTTGAGGGGGAAGGCACCTCCGAGGTGCCTTGGGGAGGATGGACTCCTCCCCCTCCTCTTGGCCGCCGCACCAGATGCCATCTGGAGGCTGGCCGCCGCCCCTTGGGGTGGGAAACCCTAAAGGGGGCGCAGCCCTCCCCTTCCCCTATATATATGAGGCCTAGGGGCTGCCCATAACACGCGATTTGATCTCTCGTTGGTGCTGCCCTGCCCCTCTCCTTCCTCCTCTTCTCCCATGGTGCTTGGCGAAGCCCTGCGGGATTGCCACGCTCCTCCACCACCACCACACCGTTGTGCTGCTGTTGGATGGAGTCTTCCTCAACCTCTCCCTCTCTCCTTGCTGGATCAAGGCGTGGGAGACGTCACCGGGCTATACGTGTGTTGAACGCGGAGGTGCCGTCCGTTCGGCACTTGATCATCGGTGATCTGAATCACGACGAGTACGACTCCATCAACCCCGTTCACTTGAACGCTTCCGCTTAGCGATCTACAAGGGTATGTAGATGCACTCCTCCTTTCTACTCGTTGCTGGTCTCTCCATAGATAGATCTTGGTATTACGTAGGAAATTTTTTGAATTTCTGCTACGTTCCCCAACACTCCTGACCCGGCCACTGCTAACCCGGTGGTTATTGCTGCCGCAGCCGTAGAGTTTTGAGCGGGCTGCGTGCCAGTCATGAAGACCCCCGCTCTGCTAGGTGGCTCGAAGGGGTCCGGAATACTGCTGCCATTGGAACAGCCCCCAAGCCCACCATCTTGTAGTTGATATAACGAATCTGTCTCACCCGTGGATGACTCGCCATCAGACCGGATGACCGTCTCGCCACCAAACATAGATCCTTCAGAAAATTCCCCTCCATGGATGCATCCCATGAAGGCACGCTTCATAGCGGGTTGAGCCCGGGTGGGTCTTGCGCGTTGAGCCGTCTCGATGATGTCGGTGCAGATGTCCAGCTCAGGACCCGGCTCACCGATCCGGCCGATGAAGACGTGGATCCCGCCGAAGGGGACCCGGTACCCGTACTCAATTGAGCCGGCGTCGGGGCCCCAGCCCGCGTCGTCGATGTAGAGCTTGCCGCGACGACTCTTGGTCATCCGGCCCACAGCGTATCCCTTGAGCCCTTCGAAGCTGCTCTTCAAGAACTTGAATCTTTGGTTTAGTTAGGCCAACTAGATCAATTTTTCTTGCCATGGGAAGATGTGCTTTGTGATGGGTTCAATCTTACTATGCTTGATCCCAGTGACAGAAGGGGAACCGACATATATGTATCACTGCTATTAAGGATAACAAGATGGGATATATTTCTACATAAATAGATCTTGTCTACATCATGTCATCGTTCTTATTACATTGCTCCATTTCTCCATGAACTTAATACACTAGATGCATGCTGGATAGCGGTTGATGTGTGGAGTAATAGAAGTATATGCAGGCAGGAGTCGGTCTACTAATCTTGGACGTGATGCCTATATAATGATCATTGCCTAGATATCGTCATGATTATTTTAAGTTCTATCAATTGCCCAACAGTAATTTATTTATCCACCGTATGCTATTTTTCTCGAGAGAAGCCACTATGGCCCCCGGGTCTCTTCTTTATTATATTTGCTTTCATGATCTATTTTTATTTGCTTTTATTTTTAGATCTATTAATCCAAAAAATACAAAAATACCTTGCTGCAATTTATTGTTATATATTTTATCTCGCGTTCCCGCGACATTTATTTATCCAATCTACTACAATTTTAGCTATCTTTTTACCTGTGAGGGATTGACAACCCCTCTCCTATGTCGGGTTGCAAGTATTTGTTCTTTGTGTGCTGGAATTGTTTACGTGGTGTTGTGTGGTTCTCCTACTGGTTCGATAACCTTGGTCTCATCACTGAGGGAAATATCTATCGTAGCTGTGCTGCATCATCCCTTCCTCTTTGGAGAAATACCGACGTAGTTCAAGCCGCATCAAAAGGAATTTCTGGCGCCGTTGCCGGGGAGACATCATCAACATCTACCACGTTCCTAATCACAAATCTCATCTTCTTGCAATTCACATTATTTACAATTTGCCTCTCGTTTTCCTCTCCCCCACTTCATAAAAATTTGTTGTTTTATTCGACCTTTTTTTCGTTCGCCGTTTTCTCGTCAGATCTGTTTTTGAGTGCAATCTTGTTGCGTAGTCATGATGAATTAAGAGAACACCAAGTTGTGTGATTTCTTCAATACCAACAACAATGATTTTATTAGCACTTCGATTGCTCCTCCCGTCACTAGTGCGCAGTCTTATGATATTAATGCCGCTTTGTTGAATCTTGTTATGAAAAATCAATTTTCCGGTACTCCTAATGAGGATGCCGCATCCCATCTTAACACATTCGTGGAATCATGCGATATGCAAAAGAAAAGACGTGGACAATGATATTGTGAAGCTGAAATTATTTCCGTTTTCTTTGCGAGATCGTGCAAAAATTTGGTTTTCTTCTTTGCCTCGCAATAGTATCGATTCTTGGGATAAGTGCAAAGATGCCTTTATTACTAAGTATTTTCCGCCCGCGAAAATTATTTCCCTTAGAACACAGATCATGAATTTCAAGAAACTTGAACATGAGCATGTTGCACAATCTTGGGAAAGGATGAAATTGATGCTAAGGAATTGCCCAACTCATGGGTTAAATCTTTGGATGATCATACAAATTTTTTATGCGGGGTTGAATTTTGTTTCTCGTAATCTTTTAGATTCCGCCGCGGTTGGTACTTTTATGAAAATTACTTTGGGTGAAGCCACCAAATTGCTTGATAATATTATGGCAAATTATTCGCAATGGCATACCGAAAGATCTCCTACTAGTAAAAAAGTTAATTCAGTTGAAGAAATTTCTTCTTTGAGTAAAAAAGTTAATGCTCTTATAAAATTGATTGCTAATAAAAATGCTCCTATTAAGAACAGTAAAACTGCACCTAATCCCTGCAATCTCAGGGATTAGACGTTTTTGGCCGTTAGATTTCGTTGGTTAAACATTATTGATCATCAGATCTAAAGTAAACGCGATGTTTGCTGGGAACTGGGCCTGAAGTCGTGAGGGCAGCTATTTCCATAGCTATTTTCGAGCCCTGTGATTAATTGCGCCCGTCTTCATACTCGGCCCAAGGCAGCAAAGCCCGCTTCAATGTTGCAGAATATAAAAACCAGCGAACGAGCACTGAGACTCGTCGTTGCTCACGCCGCCCGTTCCTCTCCCCGCCGCCGCACACGACGACATCTCCTCTCCTCCCTTCCCTGCACACCGCTATCGCCGCCTATGCCTCTGCGCCCTTGTCCGTCTTGTGGCAGACCCCCACCACCGCTGACTGGATCCCCGTCGCGCCCCAATCGACGGCGCCGCGGCCGTATTCTCGACAATGAGCCTGGATCCCGCCACATCCAGGCCATCCACCGTCCCATCGTCAATGCCTTCCCTCACCAAGCGCTTCCCCATCTCTCCTCTGCATTCTTGGTGGCGAAAGCCGGCCCCTCGGACTTTGGTTCTGGCTCTCTTCGAACGGATCGGATACATGTGCGATGATTCCTGCGTGAGCGATCTTAAACTATGTTGCCTTTTTGAAATGGAATCCAGCAACTAGACGGCAGGAATCAAGCAGCAGCTCACCTCCATAGCCTACAGTGGCGGCAAGGTCCGTATGCTCATCCCAACCCCCGATGTTTTCTCTGCATTTTATTTATACATGCAGCGCCTACCATTTATGTCTGATGCTGAATTTTGGAGACTAAAATACACTAAACTCAGGACAAGTGCTATTTTCTATTCACGGATCTGCAGTGATTGATTCAATCCTCCTGGATGTGCTTTGGCAAAGAGTTTTGAGATAAAAGATTAATACTCACATATGATCAATTAGTGGATGTGCCTTGACGGTTGCATTGGATACAGGTTTGCTGATCCACTAATAGACGGTCAATACGCACAGATAATGCAAGACCTTGTGAAAGAGAGGTTGCCCAGGTTCACTCCTGATCAAGCTAAAGTGGTCAAGGGCTCACCAGACTATACCGGAGTCAATCAATATAGAACTAACTTCACAAAGGAGCCGAAATTGATGCAGCAGGCGCTGACTAGCTACTCAGTCGATTTGCGGGTTATGTGAGTTTCCTGTCTTAAGCCGCAGGTTTTACATCTATATATATAGCCAAAACTTTGCAGTTGAGCGAAATGGCAAACCGATTGGACCAAGGGTATGAAGCTCTTAGCTGAAACCTTTCTCAACTTTACTTTCTCCGAGCATAAGTTCAAAATTAACATGAAAACGGTACTGGAGCTCCATATCTCTTTGTTCTGTCTCATGCCTCTAAATCATCTTGTCATGCGTATATACTAATGTCGTTGTCATGTTGCCAGGAATGGAACAACCAGGGAACCACAACTCAATAGAGGAGGTGAGGCGATTGGCATGACATGCGACCAGATGGCCCTGCAACTTGGCCAAGCTGATCTAGTGGCAGTTTACTGGGCCTCGGAGGGAAGCTGTCGGAGGCCGCCACTCCTCGTTGCTGAAGTCAAACACCATTATGTCGCGTGCGTACACCTCCTTGAACTTGGCACTGGCATAAAGGGCCAGAAAGTTGGCGACCCCATTGATTACAGCGACGCCGTCGCTGTTGGGCACCACCTTTAAAGAAGCGCTCCCCGTATCCCTCCAGCCACTGTCACTGAGGCCAAGGGTGAGGATCTTGCAGATCTCTGGCTCGTGGTACCTACCCGAAGTGTTCTGGCAGAGTCTGACAAAGCGCTCCCCGTATCTGTATGTTCTGGCTAATCTCGATTTAATCTAGGTCATCTATGGAATGGAACTGAAAATCCGGAGTCATTTGAAATAACAGTTGAGGAACAAAAGAAGATACTACTTGACAGGTCAGTCAGGCTCAACTGCGTGGAGTTCCCTTTTTCCTTTTTCCTGTTGTTAAAACTGATGTTGACTATTTTATGGTTTTTTCTTGGTCAGTTTTGTATTTGTTCAGTAAAGGATGGGTCACATATCTAGAGATAATGTTGTGGAGCAACTTCTACTTTGCCGAGCATGTTACAGAAACATTTTTCTTAGTTGAATTTAAAATCATTTTTTTAATTTCCATTTGAATTAGTTGTACAACTGACAACTTGACTTTGCTTATCTGAAGCCCTGCTATGCACTCCATAATTAATGGGTGTATTATCTAGAGGGCCAATGGTCCTTTTTTTGCAAATGGCACTTCTTTTGAAGTTTCCTCCAATCATCACACATGTTCTGGTTGATGCGCTCATATATTTGCACAAATTTGAACATGTATACATCTATTTCATTTTTAAGTGAACCATATTTCTTTCCATTTGCATCAAGTGTTAGTGCCAGGCCGCATGACCTCAATTTGAGAAAGAGGTAATGGCAACAGTTACACCATCTATGCAGCATTGCATTGTCGTAACCTCTTTCTACTGAGTGTACTATGAATCTGTGATGGATACGCAAAGAAGATAATGGCCTACCCTTTATAAAGAGAGAGGATAATTATTGCCATGAAGTATACCTAAGGAATAGGAATGATTCCATAATAATGATGTGTTTCACCAACAGTTTTACTACCCATTCAGTGCTGGCATTTATGCACCTAAAAACCAACGTTCCTCTCCTCTCCCCAACTCTCCATCTTACAATGTAATTTTGTATATAAAAAAATCTCAAACAAAATTTGGTCCAACAGAAACATCGCCCCGAATGCCAACGGAGCAACTTACACTTGATTACGGTAACTTTTAAACAAACAAAGCACACGGACAATAGACAATATGCAAAAAAAATACAATCAGTTAATTATCTTCTTCCAAAAGATTGCAGAATTCAAGGGAGAAAATTTATAGCAAATTTAAAATATATAATCGTACCTATGACCGAGATCACTTAATACAAGAAGTTTCAACGGAGAATGTAACCACTGACGACAACAAGCAAGAAAGACCAAAGGATATTATAGATAGAGAGGAAGTAAGGTACTAACGTACCTCTACTTAATTCCACTATTTAGAAACAGAAGGGTCGATGAATTTATAACTAAGTCCAAAAAACCTACAGCTGTTCCTATCGTACTTAAAGCTTAAGGCTTGAAGATGCCTTCCTGAAAAGCCTTTTTAAATCCAAATCCAACTTTAAAAAGGTTTTAATCACCAAGCTAACACACAAAAAAAAAATCAGAATTAAGACGACAAGGGGCTAACAATGGGCCTCAAATAAGGAAATTCTATTATGTGGCCCATACCAGCACAATAATTATTTAAAAATAAAAGAAACTACATGTTTTTACAAAAATATTGCAAACCTATTTCATACCAAATTCCTAATACATGGGCGCGGCAACGCGCACCATACATGATATAGTAGATTTTAATGACGTGCCTTTGTCTACTTTGATTGAGCAAACTAGTGATGTCATAAATGTGAATTTTATCTGGCGAAACAATTTCAATAACAATGCTTATAAAGGTAATTTTAATCCTAGGCCTTTTCCTAGTATTTCCTCTAATAATTGTGGTAATACCTATGGTAATCCTTCTTATAATAATAATAGAAGAATAATATTAAAGAATTTATCAATACTCAAAAAGCTTTCAATCCTACAATAGAAGAAAAACCGAATAAGATTGATGATATGTCTAGAAGTATTGATAGAATTTCTCATGATGTAAAAAATCTCAAGATGAAATTTTTTGTACCTAAGGTTGAGGAATCAATTAAGGCCCTTTATGTTTCTATGGATAAAAGTAAGAGAAGAACCGCTATGCTTAGAGGTAGAAGAAATTTTTTAGAAAAAGCGTTTTCTAGTGATTGCTTTCATAAAAGTGATGAAGTTCTTAAAATGATCGGTGTTCCTTCTATTGATTCTTTGTTTAGTAAAATTAAGATTGATAATAAAGGGACTGAAGAAGAGTCAACTTTAGCTAGAAGGCGTCCTGGTAATTCGGAGGGTGAAAATCTTGTTAAGAAAATTGATAAAAGTGGGTTTGAAGAGGTCAAAACTTTAACTAGTGATGTGCCCACTCTTTTGGATTACAAAGACTTTAATCATGATAGTTGCTCTTTGATTGATTGTATTTATTTGTTGCAATTCATGATAAATTCACCCCATGCTTATGAACACAATAAAGCTTTTACTAAACATATTTTTGATGCTATGATGAAAGCTTTAGAAGAAAAGTTGGAATTAGAGATTTCAATTCCTAGAAAATTGCATGATGAACGGGAACCTACTATCAAATTCAAGATTAAAAATTATGAGTGTTTTGCTTTATGTGATTTGGGTGCTAGTGTTTCTACAATTCCGAAATCTTTATGTGATTTGCTTGGTCTTACCGATATTGAAGAGTGTTCTCTAAATTTGCACTTGGCGGATTCCACTATTAAAAAGCCTATGGGAAGAATTAATGATGTTCTTATTCTTGCAAATAGGAATTGTGTGCCCATAGATTTTATTGTTTTTGATATTGATTGCAATCCGTCTTGTCCAATTATTCTTAGTAGACCGTTTTTACGTACTACTGGTGCCGTGATTGATATGAAAGAAGGCAATATTAAATTTAAATTTTCACTAAGGAATGGTATGGAACACTTCCCTAGAACTAGAATTAAGCCACCATATGAATCAATTACGAGGGCATCATATGGATCTAGAAACAAAGATGACAATACTTAGATCCTTCGCATTATGCCTAGCTAGGGGCATAAAACTATAGCGCTTGTTGGGAGGCTACCCAATGAATAAAATTTATTTTCGTATTTTTTCTTTCTATTCTTGAGTGTTTGCACTATTATGCTACTGTTATGATTGTGTTTTTTGTGTTTTAATTAGTGTTTGTGCCAAGTAAAGCCTTTAGGATCATGTTGGGTAATAGTTGATTTGATCCCGCTGAAAAATAGAAACTTTTGCGCTCATGAAAATAATTTTCATTTTTAACCGAAGCATGATAAAATACTGCTTATTTGGAAGAAGATTAATATACAAATTTCTCACGTTGTCCTAATTTTTCAGAATTTTTGTAGTAAGAGAAGTATTCGAAATATCCAAATTCCTACAGACTGTTCTGTTTTTGACAAATCCTGTTTTCTTTGTGTTGTGTGCTTGTTTTGATGATTCTATGGTTTCCTTTGAAGAGTTTTTTTTCATAGAACAGTTGGAATTCATTAGATATAATGCAAAAATAAAATATAAATGGGTTTGTAGCAGTACTTATAGTAGTGATTTGCTTTCTTATACTAATGGATCTCACGAAGGTTTTGTTGAGTTTTGTGTGATTGAAGTTTTCAAGTTTTTGATGATATTGCGATGGATGAAGGAATAAGGAGTAAGAAGAGCCTAAGCTTGGGGATGCCCATGGCATCCCAAGCTATTATCCAAAGAGAAGCAAGCAACTAAGCTTGGGAATGCCCGAGTGGCATCCCTCTTTCTTCTAGCGACCATCGGTATTTTACTCAGAGCTATATTTTTATTCGTCACATACTATGAGTTTTACTTGGAGCGTCTTGTATGATATGAGTCTTTTCTTGTTTTGCTTCTTAAGTCATGAATACTTGCTAGACACATCTATTTGAGAGAGCCAAAATTATGATATGACTTGTTAGAATTGCTGTCTCTATGCTTCACTTAAATCTTTATGAGCTATGGAATTGCTCTAGTGCTTCACTTATATCTTTTTGAGCATGGTGTGCTTTAGTATTTTTGAAGAATTGCTCTCATGCTTCACTTAGATTTATTTGAGAGTTAGTAAAAAGAATTAAAGAAATTCTCTCTTGCTTCACTTAAATTATTTTGAGAGAAGAAAATTTTTATGCTCATGTTCTTCACTTAGATTTGTTTGAGCTATCAAAAGCAACATATCAAATTAGTCCCAAAGTGACAGATATCCAAGGAGGATATAATAAAAACTTTCATGAAGATCATTGGACAAAATAAACTTGATTCTTTGTAATAGTTTTGAGATATGATGATAGTGATATGTGAGTCATGTTGATGAGTAATTATGATTTAGTAAGAATATTGGTGTTAAGGTTTGTGATTCTCTATGCAAGCACGAAAGTCAATAGTTATGCAATGAAATTACGTCCTACTTGTGGTAAATTATTCAGTGTTAGTTATGCTTAATGCTCGCTTATGAGATTTTTCGTTTCTTGGTTGGATGCTTCTCAATCTTTCGCTAGCCTTCATTTGCACTAAGTATGATCACTACTTGTGCATCCAAAATCCTTTAAAACAGTTTTTGCCACATGAGTCCACTATATCTACCTATATGCGGTATTCTTTTGCCATTCTAAGCAAATTTGTATGTGCCATCCCTAATTTTCAAAATAAGTTTCTCTTTTGTGTGCTCATATCGCTCATGAATCGGTAGGGGGTGGCTAATATATTTCCATGCTAGATGTGTTATTCTCAAGATGAGTGTTTATTCACTTGTCATTGCACGAGAGTACGACAAAGGTATTAGGGATGCCCAGTCCCGAAATGAAAAATGAATTTACTTTATGTTGTCAAATAATAAATTCCTTGGAAAGTGTTGGTATGGAAGACACTCGTGGATACTGTTAGCCATGGAAAGTGGAAGTATGGTGGAAAAAGGAATAAACTTTATTTCCTGTTTGGGAACCACCTATGATATATCTAGCATGGAAAGTATTGGGAACTACTCAATCGTTTTCGTTGACAGGAAAAGCATGCCTCCCAAAATGTTTTTATCTCTATCTTTTTCGCTTTGAGCTTTGGCACCTCTACAAATCCCTACTTCCCTCCGCGAAGGGCCTTTCTATTTACTTTATGCAATTTTTATTTTTACTTGAGTCTCCATCTTCTCTTATAAAGCACCAACTAAGGGGCACTATGATCGTACTTGAGCATTGTGTGTAGCTAATATGCGAGTGTGTTTCATGAATGGATCAATGATTGATCATAATGGGCTAGGGATAACTTGCTTTAGTGTTGATATTTTGAAAGACATCATTGCTTGTTGATTGAAATCTTCATGTCAAAACTAGACTATTGCTTTGAATTATATAAAAGTCCAAATGTCCATGCTACAAAGAAAAGAATATGTGATGAACATGTTAGGCAGCATTCCGCATCAAAAATTCCGTTTTTATCATTTACCTACTTGAGGACAAGCAGGAATTAAGTTTGGGGATGCTGATACGTCTCCAACGTATCTATAATTTTTGATTGTTCCATGGTGTTATATTGTCATTCTTGGATATTTTACTATCATTTCACAATCATTTTGTATCATTTTTTTGGGACTAACCTACTGACATAGTGCCCAGTGCCAGTTGATGTTTCCTGCTTGTTTTTAACATCGCAGGAAATCAATACCAAACGGAGTCCAAATGTAGCGAAACTTTTTGTGGATTTTTTCTGGACCAGAAGACACCAGATGGGCCAAGTAAGTGAGGAAATATGCCCTAGAGGCAATAATAAAGTTGTTATTTATATATCCTTACATCATGATAAATGTTTATTATTCATGCTAGAATTGTATTAAACGGAAACTTGATACATGTGTGAATACATAGACAAAACAAAGTGTCCCTAGTATGACTCTACTAGACTAGCTTGTTAATCAAAGATGGTTAAGTTTCCTGACTATAGACATGTGTTGTCATCTGATGAATGGGATCACATCATTAGGAGAATGATGTGATGGACAAGACCCATCCATTAGCTTAGCATAATGATCGTTAAGTTTTATTGCTATTGCTTTCTTCATGACTTATACATATTCCTCTGACTATGATATTATGCAACTCCCGAATACCCGAGGAACACCTTGTGTGCTATCAAACGTCACAACATAACTGGGTGATTATAAAGATGCTCTACAGGTGTCTTCGAAGGTGTTTGTTGGGTTGGCATATAGATCAAGATTAGGATTTGTCACTCCGAGTATCAGAGAGGTATGTGTGGGCCCTCTCGGTAATGCATATCCCTATAAGCCTTGCAACCAATGTGACTAATGTGTTATTTATAGGATGATGCATTATGGAACGAGTAAAGAGACTTGCCGGTAACGAGATTGAACTAGGTATGAGGATTGATAACCCACAAGTATAGGGGATCACAACAGTTTTCGAGGGTAGAGTATTCAACCCAAATTTATTGATTCAACACAAGGGGAGCCAAAGATTATTCTTAAGTATTAGCAGCTGAGTTGTCAATTCAACCACAGCTGGAAACTTAATATCTGTAGCAAAGTATTTAGTAGCAAAGTAAGTAACGGTAGCAGTTTTGGTTTTATAGTGATTGTAACAGCAGCAACGAAAAAGTAAATAAACGAAGAACAATATATGAAAAGCTCGTAGGCATTGGATCGGTGATGGAGAATTATGTCGGATGTGATCAATCATGCAACAACTATAACATAGGGTGACACAGAACTAGCTCCAGTTCATCAATGTAATGTAGGCATGTATTCCGAATATAGTCATACGTGCTTATGGAAAAGAACTTGCATGACATCTTTTGTCCTACCCTCCCGTGACAGCGGGGTCCTATTGGAAACTAAGGGATATTAAGGCCTCCTATTAATGGAGTACTGGACCAAAGCATTAACACATAGTGAATACATGAACTCCTCAAACTACGGTCATCACCGGTAAGTATCCCGATTATTGTCACTTCGGGGTTAACGGATCATAACACATAATAGGTGACTATAGACTTGCAAGATAGGATCAAGAACTCACATATATTCATGAAAACATAATAGGTTCAGATCTGAAATCATGGCACTCGGGCCCTAGTGACAAGCATTAAGCATAGCAAAGTCATAGCAACATCAATCTCAGAACATAGTGGATACTAGGGACCAAACCCTAACAAAACTAACTCGATTACATGATAAATCTCATCCAACCCATCACCGTCCAGCAAGCCTACGATGGAATTACTCATGCACGGTGGTGAGCATCATGAAATTTGTGATGGAGGAAGGTTGATGATGACGATGGCGACGGATTTGCCTCTCCGGAGCCCCGAGTGGACTCCAGATCAGCCCTCCCGAGAGAGATTAGGGCTTGGAGGTGGCTCCGTATCGTAAAACGCGATGAATCCTTCTCTCTGATTTTTTCTCCCCGAACACGAACATATGGAGTTGGAGTTGAGGTCGGTGGAGCACCAGGGGGCCCATGAGGTAGGGGGCACGCCTAGGGGGTAGGCACGCCCCCACCCTCATGGACAGGGTGTGGGCCCCCTGGCCTTGATTCTTTTGATAGTATTTTTTATATATTCCAAAAATAATCTTCGTTGATTTTCAGGTCATCCCAATAACTTTTATTTCTGCACAAAAATAACACCATGGCAATTCTGCTGAAAACAGTGCCAGTCCGGGTTAGTTCCATTCAAATCATGCAAATTAGAGTCCAAAACAAGGGCAAAAGTGTTTGGAAAAGTAGATACGACAGAGACGTATCAACTCCCCCAAGCTTAAACCTTTGCTTGTCCTCAAGCAATTCAGTTGATAAACAGAAAGTGATAAAGAAAAACTTTTACAAACTCTGTTTGCTCTTATTGTTGTAAATATGTAAAGCCAGCATTCAAGTTTTCAGCAAAGATTATGAACTAACCATATTCATAATAACATTTAGGTCTCATGTTTACTCATATCAATGGCATAATCCACTAGCGAGCAATAATAATAAATCTCGGATGAAAACACTTTCTCAAAACAATCATAATATGATATAATAAGATGGTATCTCGCTAGCCCTTTCTGAGACCGCAAAACATAAATGCAGAGCACCTTTAAAGATCAAGGACTACCTAGACATTGTAATTCATGGTAAAAGAGATCCAGTCAATTTATATTCAATGTAAACTAATGATAATACATGCAAATGACAGCGGTGCTCTCCAACTAGTGCTTTTTAATAAGAGGATGATGACTCAACATAAAAGTAAATAGATAGGCCCTTCGCAGAGGGAAGCAGGGATTTGTAGAGGTGCCAAAGCTCGATTTTGAAATAGAGATGAATAATATTTTGAGCGGTATACTTTCATTGTCAACATAACAACCGAGAGATCTCGATATCTTCCATGCTACACACGTTATAGGCGGTTCCCAAGCAGAATGGTAAAGTTTATACTCCCCCACCACCAACAAGCATCAATCCATGGCTTACCCGAAACAATGGGTGCCTCCAACTAATAACAATCCTGGGGGAGTTTTCTTTGCAATTATTTTGATTTGATTTGAGCATGGGACTGGGCTTCCCGGTGACCAGCCATTTTCTCGTGAGTGAGGAGCGGAGTCCACTCCTCTTGAGAATAACCCGCCTAGTATGGAAGATACAGACATCCCTAGTTGATACATGAGCTATTCGAGCATAGAAAACATAATTTTTATTTGAAGGTTTAGAGTTTGGCACATACAAATTTACTTGGAACGGCAGGTAGATATCGTATATAGGAAGGTATGGTGGACTCATATGGAATAACTTTGGGGTTTATGAAGTTGGATGCACAAGCAGTATTCCCGCTTAGTACAAGTGAAGGCTAGAAAGAGACTGGGAAGCGACCAGCTAGAGAGCGACAACAGTCATGACCATGCATTAAAATTAATCAACACTGAATGCAAGCATGAGTCGAATATAAATCACCATGAACATAAATATCATGGAGGCTATGTTGATTTTGTTTCAACTACATGCGTGAATATGTGCCAAATCAAGCCAGTCGAATCGTTCAAAGGAGGATACCACCCTATCATACCACATCACAACCATTTTAATAGCATGTTGGCACGCAAGGTAAACCATTATAAACTCCTAGCAAATTAAGCATGGCATGAGCAACTATAATCTCTAATTGTCATTGCAAACATGTTTCATTCATAATAGGCTGAATCAGGAATGATGAACTAATCATATTTACAAAAACAAGAGAGGTCGAGTTCATACCAGCTTTTCTCATCTCCACCAATTCATCATATATCGTCATTATTGCCTTTCACTTGCACAACTGAATAGTGTGGATAATAATAATAGTGCACGTGCATTGGACTAAGCTGGAATCTACAAGCATTTAATACATGGGAGAAGACAAGGTAATATGGGCTTTTTGTTAGATCAGCAATAATGCATATGAGAGCCACTCAACATTGTCATCGTGGTCTTCTCCTCTCAACTCCCAAAGAAAAGAAACAAAACTATTTACAAGGGAAAGCTCCCAACAAGCAAAAGAAGAACGAGAAATCTTTTGGGGTTTTCTTTTTAATTGCTACTACTACAGGCATGGAAAGTAAACTAGCTAAAAGCTACAACTAATTTTTTGTTTTTCTTAAGGTTTTTCAAACACACAAGAAGAAAGCTTAAAAAGAAAATAAACTAGCATGGATGATACAATGAAAAAGTATGAGCACTGTCAACTGGCATGAGTGTGTGAACATGATGTAATCTCGGTGAGAAATACGTACTCCCCCAAGCTTAGGCTTTTGGCCTAAGTTGGTCTATGCCCATGGATGGCCTGGTGGATATTCGAAGTTGAAGCTGGGGTCGTACTGAGATGAATGAGCTACTGCCTGAAGGGCTGCAGCTTGGAGGCGCACTACTAGGGAAAACCCTAGTAGTAGCGCGGGTAATTTCCTAGCAGTAGCGCGGGGGCCTGTGCTAGTGCTAGGGCGCTACAGCTAACTTTTAGCAGTAGCGCGGGTGGTACTCGCGCTACTGCTACTTCTAGTAGTAGTAGCGTGATTGCCACCCACGCTACTAGTACTTAGTTGTAGCGCAGGTCAGGGCCCCGCGCTACTACTAACTAATTGAGAATTAAAAAAATTAAATTCCATCCATGGTGGCTGCTTCTGCTGGGCGTCATCGTCCTCTCCATCCATGGCTGCTACTGGTCCTGGAGGGGACGAAGTTGTCCATGGTAATGGTGCTTCGCCACCCAACTTGTGCCCGCACCTCTCGTCTACTGCTTCTACAAAAGAAGAGAAAATTATTAGAAAGAGCAAGAGAGAGAGAGATAGAGAGAGAGAGAGCAGGAGGAGGAACTCACCGGTGGCCACCGGAGTTGGAGCCGATGCCAGAAACCCTAGATGAAGCCCGGTGACCTATTGCTGCTTGTCGTGGGACCCTTGACTCGGCGAGGAGGTACAAGTGGCTTTGTCCATGGCGGATCTGGCCGCCGCCATGGATGACACTCTGCTGGTTTCCCTTTCCTTCCAACATCGGAGAAGAAGGAGGATCGAGGGGGAGGGGAGGGGTCTGCAGTGCGAGAGGAGGTCGCCGGATTTGTGAGTGGCGCCGAGGTGCGAGGCCGGCAGTGGTGCTGGGTGAGGAAGGGAATTGCGGGTGGGAGGAGAAGGGGAATCATAAGAGTGTGCGTTTGGATTTGGGCCTCCGCACGCTATGTGTACACATGTCTTGGTGGGTCGTTAGTAGTAGCGCGGGTTTATACCCCTTGCTACTACTATGGCATGTCCCGGGTGGGCACGGTAGAGACCACTTAGTAGTAGCGAGGGTTATAAACCCGCGCTACTACTATCAACTTAGTAGTAGCGCGGGTTTATACCCCTCGCTACTACTATGGCATGTCCCGGGGGGCACGACAGAGACCACTTAGTAGTAGCGTGGGTTATAAACCCGTGCTACTACTATCAACTTAGTGGTAGCGGGGGTTATAAACCCGCGCTACTACTATCAACTTAGTGGTAGCGGGGGTTATAAACCCGCGCTACTAGTAAGTAGCAGCAGCGAGGGGTATAAACCCATGCTACTAGTAAGCGTCTGCCTATAAGCTTTTCCCTAGTAGTGGCGGGCTGCCGCCGTCCTCCTCTCGTACTCGTTCGCCTCCTCCCTGGTTATAACATATCTCCCTTTTGCCTGAAAGTCAAAGAAAGTAGGAGCGGGGAGAGCGACATGATAGGTACATCGTCTGTCAAAGATTATGTCAAAGATTAGTCGATACTGGAGGGACTGATCGTTCCTCTCAACAAACTGATGACGAACCATAGCATTATAATCTAAATAAGCAAGAGGCAACTCAATATCATCTCCACGTATGGGTATCTCAAGAAAATCAGCTAAACGGGTTGCATAAATTCCACCAAAGAAATCTCCCTTAATACTATTATTATGCAACCTACGTGCAACAATGGCCCCCAAGTTATATTGTCTATCTCCTAATACAACACTCTTGAGAACACTAAGATCGGGAGCGCACATGTGACATACCTCGTCCTTATCGTTAATGCATCTACCTATAAAGAGAGCAAAATAATGTATGGCAAGAAAATTAATGCTCCCTATGGTAGCTTGCGTGATCTCCCTAGATTCCCCCACAGTTATACTAGCAAGAAAGTCTTTATATTCAAATTCGCGAGGCTCACTAGCACTACCCCAAAATCTTCTAAGTCCATGGTATAAGATTTATCATAAAGATCAAACATGACAGTTTGAGAATTGCGTGATGATGTAAATTTAAACCTTCTCACAAATGAATCAGTTAAATAGAGGTACTGCCGGCACTTATCTGACTCGAAGCTCTCAAGATCAGCTTTACACACATATGCTTCAAATTCCTCCTTAATTCCTGCCTGGACCGTGAAATTTTTTGACGACCATTCAAAAGGCCGCACTTGAGCTTCTCTGGGTAGTTCATGGTCCGGCTCACGTATCGCGGGCCTTGGTCCTTGCTTCTTTGAGGAACCACCTTGTACATTTTTCTAAACATATTTCTTCCTCTGAAAAATTTCTGAAATTTTTAGTAACTTAAAATAAAAGTGAACCAAACTCAACAAGATTGATAGCAACTACTCCTACAAGTGCCTAGAGGCCATATCATGCATTAAAACTACTTTTGACCACATAAATATGACATGCAAGCTCAAGAACAGGGTCACCTAAGCAGCAAAAATTTGCAATAAATAAAGCACTAGAACAAAAACTAATTGGACCATTGGAGGAGTCACATACCGAAGAACAATCCCCCAAAGCAGTTTTGTGAATGGAGCTTTGAGCAAGGAGATCGAAAATGGCAGCAAGATGAGCTAGAACACGGGTTTGAGCTGGTGGATGATTTTTCTGGAGGAAGACAAAGTGTGTGGGTGCAAGAATAAGTGGAGGGGACCCACGTGGGGTCCACAAGGCAGGGGGCACGCCCAGGAGGGGTGGGCGCGCCCTCCACCCTCATGGGCACGTGGTGGGTCCCCCTGGTGTGTTCTCAGTGCCAGATATTCTCAAATATTCTAGAAAAAATCATATCAAATTTTCAGGGCATTTGGAGAATTTTTATTTTCGGGGTATTTTAAATTGCAAGGATAATTCAGAAAACAGACAAAAAAAATACTATTTTTATTTTATTTAATATAAATAACAGAAAGTAAAAGGATGGTACAGAAGATTGTGCTTTCTAACTTCATCCATCTCATGCTCATCAAAAGGAATCCATTAACAAGGTTGGTCAAGTCTTGTTAACACACTCTTTCCGAATAACATGAAACCGGAGAATTTTTGAATGACACTATGTTACGTCAACGGGGATATGCATGTCCCCAACAATAAGAATATCATATTTCTTCTTGACAGTAGGAAGAGGAAATTCAAAACCTCCAATAGTAATTATTGAAAATTTTCCAATAGAATTGATACTGTGGACTTGAGGCTGTTTCCTCGGAAAGTGTAGCGTATGCTCATTACCATTAACATGAAAAGTGACATTGCCTTTGTTGCAATCAATAACAGCCCCTGCATTATTCAAAAAGGGTCTACCAAGGATAATCGACATACTATCGTCCTCGGGAATATCAAGAATAACAAAGTCCATTAAAATAGTAACGTTTACAACCACAACAGGCACATCCTCACAAATACTGACATGTATAACAGTTGATTTATCGGCCATTTGCAAAGATATTTCAGTAGGTGTCAACTTATTCAAATCAAGTCTACGATATAAAGAGAGAGGCATAACACTAACACTGGCTCCAAGATCACATAAAGCAGTTTTAACATAGTTTCTTTTAATGGAGCATGGTATAGTTGGTACTCCTGGATCTCCAAGTTTCTTTGGTATTCCACCCTTAAAAGTGTAATTAACAAGCATGGTGGAAATTTCAGCTTGTGGTATCTTTCTTTTATTAGTAACAATATCCTTCATGTACTTAACATAAGGATTCATTTTAAGCATATCAGTCAAACGCATACGCAAAAAGATAGGTCTAATCATTTCAGCAAAGCGCTCAAAATCCTCATCATCCTTTTTCTTGGATGGTTTGGGAGGAAAAGGCATGGGTTTCTGAACCCAGGGCTCTCTTTCTTTTCCATGTTTCCTAGCAACAAAGTCTTTCTTATAAGCATTGCGTTTCAATTGTCTACCAACATAAGCATTGAAGTTTTCTTGTTTAACAATAAAATTATCAAACTCATCTAAGCATTGGCTAGAAGACTTATAACGAGGAATATCACCTTCATCAAATCTATAGAGAGAATTTACCTTCACTACCTGTGTCGGGTTATCAAGACCATGTGTTTCTTCAATATGTGGTAAATTCTTAACATCTTCAGCTTTAATACCTTTTTCTTTCATAGATTTCTTTGCCTCTTGCATATCTTCAGGACTGAGAAATAGAATACCTCTTTTCTTTGGAGTTGGCTTAGGAGTTGGTTCAGGAAGTGTCCAATCATTTTCATTACTCAACATATTATTCAATAGCAATTCAGCTTGATCAACTGATCTTTCCCTGAAAACACAACCAGCACAACTATCCAGGTGGTCTCTGGAAGCATCAGTTAGTCCATTATAAAAGATATCAAGTATTTCATTTTTCTTGAGAGGATGATCAGGCAAAGCATTAAGTAATCAGAGAATCCTCCCCCAAGCTTGTGGGAGACTCTCTTCTTCAATTTGCACAAAATCATATATTTCCCTTAAAGCAGCTTGTTTCTTATGAGTGGGCAAATATTTAGCAGATAAGTAATAAATCATATCCTGGGGACTACACACACAACCAGGATCAAGAGAATTAAACCATCTTTTAGCATCACCCTTTAATGAGAACGGAAACAACTTAAGGAAAAAGTAATAGCAAGTTTTCTCATCATGAGTAAACAGGGTGGCTATATCATTTAATTTAGTAAGATGTGCCACAACAGTTTCAGATTCATAACCATAGAAAGGATCAGATTCAACCAAAGTAATTAACTCAGGATCGATACAGAAATCATAATCCTTATCAGTGATAAAGATAGGTGAAGTAGCAAAACAGGGTCATATTTCATTCTAGCATTCAAAGACTTTTCTTTAAGCTTAGCTAATAATTTCTTAAGATTAGTCCTATCATTGCAAGCTAAGAAGTCTCTAGCAGTTTCTTCATCCATAACATAACCCTCAAGCACAACAGGCAATTCATATCTAGGGGGAGAATCTTCATCATCACCTTCATCAATATTATCAGTTTCAATAATTTCATTCTCTCTAACCCTAGCAAGTTGTTCATGAAGAAATTCACCTAGTGGCACAGTATTATCAAGCATAGAAGTAGTTTCATCATAAGTATCATGCAAAGTAGAAGTGGCATCATCAATAACATGCGATATATCAGAATGAATAGCGGGAGTAGGTGTCGCAAGTTTACTCAAAATAGAAGGTGAATCAAGTGCAGAGCTAGATGGCAGTTCCTTACCTCCCCTCGTAGTTGAGGGAAAAATCTTGGTTCTTTTATCTTTCAAGTTCTTCATATTGATCACCAGATATAAATCCCAAGTGACTCAAAGAATAGAGCTATGGTCCCCGGCAACGGCGCCAGAAAATAGTCTTGATAACCCACAAGTATAGGGGATCGCAACAGTTTTCGAGGGTAGAGTATTCAACCCAAATTTATTGATTCGACACAAGGGGAGCCAAAGAATATTCTTAAGTATTAGCAGCTGAGTTGTCAATTCAACCACACCTGGAAACTTAATATCTACAGCAAAGTATTTAGTAGCAAAGTAATATGATAGTAGTGGTAACAGTGGTAAAAGTAACGGTAGCACTTTTGGTTTTATAGTGATTGTAACAGTAGCAACATAAAAGTAAATAAGCACAAAATAATATATTAAAAGATCGCAGGCATTGGATCGGTGATGGAGAATTATGTCGGATGCGATCAATCATGCAACATTTATAACATAGGGTGACACAGAACTAGCTCCAGTTCATCAATGTAATGTAGGCATGTATTCCGAATATAGTCATACATGCTTATGCAAAAGAACTTGCATGGCATCTTTTGTCCTACCCTCCCATAGCAGCGGGGTCCTTACGGAAACTAAGGGATATTAAGGCCTCCTTTTAATAGAGTACCAGAACAAAGCATTAACACATAATGAATACATGAACTCCTCAAACTACGGTCATCACCGGAAAGTATCCCGATTATTGTCACTTCGGGGTTAACGGATCATAACACATAATAGGTGACTATAGACTTGCAAGATAGGATCAAGAACTCACATATATTCATGAAAACATAATAGGTTCAGATCTGAAATCATGGCACTTGGGCCCTAGTGACAAGCATTGAGCATAGCAAATTCATAGCAACATCAATCTCAGAACATAGTGGACACTAGGGATCAAAACCTAACAAAACTAACTCGATTAATTGATAAATCTCATCCAACCCATCACCGTCCAGCAAGCCTACGATGGAATTACTCACGCACGGCGGTGAGCATCATGAAATTGGTGATGGAGGAAGGTTGATGATGACGATGGTGACGGATTCCCTTCTCCGGAGCCCCGAACAGACTCCAGATCAGCCCTCCCGAGAGAGATTAGGGCTTGGCGGCGTCTCCGTATAGTAAAACGCAATGAATCCTTCTCTCTGTTTTTTTCTCCCCGAACACGAATATATGGAGTTGGAGTGGAGGTCGGTGGAGCACCAAGGGGCCCATGAGGCAGGGGGTAGGCGCGCCCCCACCCTTGTGGATAGGGTGTGGGCCCCCTGGCCTTGATTCTTTTGCTAGTAATTTTTATATATTCCAAAAATAATCTCCATTGATTTTCAGGTCATTCCAAGAACTTTTATTTTTGCACAAAAATAACACCATGGCAATTCTGCTGAAAATAACGTCAGTCTGGTTAGTTCCATTCAAATCATGCAAATTAGAGTCCAAAACAATGGCAAAGTGTTTGGAAAAGTAGATACGACGGAGACATATCAAGGATACCGATGATCGAATCTCGGGCAAGTAACATACCGATGACAACGGGAATAACGTATGTTGTTATTGCATTTTGACCGATAAAGATCTTCATAGAATATGTAGGAACCAATATGAGCATCTAGGTTCCACTGTTGGTTATTGATCGGAGATGTGTCTCGGTCATGTATACATAGTTCTCGAACCCGTAGGGTCCGCACACTTAACGTTCGATGATGATTTGTATTATGAGTTATGTGTTTTGGTGACCAAAGATTGTTCGGAGTCCCGGATGAGATCACGGACATGACGAGGAGTCTCGAAATAGTCGAGAGGTAAAGATTGATATATTGGTTGAAGGTATTCGAACACCGGAATGGTTTTGGGACGTTTCAGATATTTATCGAGGCACCGAGGGGTTACCGGAACCCCATGGGGAAGTAATGGGCCTTCATGGGCCATAGGGGAGAAAGAGAGGGGAGCCTACAGGGTGGCACCCCCCAAGGGAGTCCGAATTGGACAAGGGGGAGGGGGCGCGGCCCCCTTTCCTCTTTCCCTCCCCCACTCCCTCTCCTTCCCTCTTTTCCCTCCATGAGAAAGGAAAGGGGGGGGGGGGAATCCTACTAGGTGTGTAGTCCTAGTAGGACTTCCCCCCTTGGCGCGCCCCTTGGTGGCCGACCTCCTCCTCCCCTCCTTTATATACGGGGGCAGGGGGCACCCCAAAGCACAACAATTATTCTCTTAGCTGTGTGCGGTGCCCCCTCCACAGTTTACTCCTCCGGTCATAGAGTCGTAGTGCTTAGGAGAAGCCCTGCGCGAATCACATCACCATCACCGTCACCACCCCGTCGTGCTGACGAAACTCTGAAGGAAATATGCCCTAGAGGCAATAATAAAGTTGTTATTTATATTTCCTTATATCATGATAAATTTTTATTATTCATGCTAGAATTGTATTGACCGGAAACTTAGTACATGTGTGAATACATAGACAAACAGAGTGTCCCTAGTATGCCTCTACTAGACTAGCTCGTTAATCAAACATGGTTAAGTTTCCTAACCATAGACATGTGTTTTCATTTGATGAACGGGATCATATCATTAGTGAATGATGTAATGGACAAGACCCATCTGTTAGCTTAGCATAATGATCGTTTAGTTTTATTGCTATTGCTTTCTTCATGACTTATACATGTTCCTCTGACTATGAGATTATGCAACTCCCGAGTACCGGAGGAGCACCTTGTGTGCTATCAAACGTCACAACTTAATTGGGTGATTATAAAGATGATCTACAATGGTGTTTCTTGAGTTGGCATAGATCGAGATTAGGATTTGTCACTCCATGTATCAGAGAGGTATCTTTGGGTCCTCTCGGAAATGCACATCACTATAAGCCTTGCAAGCAATGTGACTAATGTGTTAGTTGCAGGATGATGCATTACGGAACGAGTAAAGACAATTGCCGGCAACGAGATTGAAATAGGTATGAGGATACCAACGATCTAATCTCGGGCAAGTAACATACCGATGACAAAGGGAACAACGTATGTTGTTATGCGGTTTGACCGATAAAGATGTTCGTAGAATATGTAGGAGCCAATATGAGCATCCAGGTTCCGCTATTGGTTATTGACCGGAGATATGTCTCGATCATGTCTACATAGTTCTCGAACCCGTAGGGTCCGCATGCTTAGCGTTCAATGACGATTTGTATTATGAGTTATGTGATTTGATGACAGAAGTTTGTTCGGAGTCCCGGATGAGATCATGGACATGACGAGGAGTCTCGAAATGGTTGAGACATAAAGATTGATATATTGGACGAAGTTATTCGGATACTGGATGAGTTTCTAGAGGTACCGAATAACTATCGGAGTGCCAGAGGGTTATCGAAACCCCCCGGGGGAACTAATGGGCCTTCTTGGGCCTTAGTGGGGAGAGAGAAGGGCCACAAGGGGCTGGCCGCGTGCCCTCTCAGTGGGTCCGAATTGGACTAGGGGAAGGGGCGGCGCCCCCCTTTCTTCCCTTCCCCCTCTCCCTTCCTTCTTCCCCCTTCCTCCAGGTGGAATCCTACTAGGACTCCTCTCTCCTGGCGCGCTCTACAGGGGCCAGTCGACCTCCCCCTCCCCTCCTTTATATACGGGGGCCGGGGGCACCCTAGAACACACAAGTTTCTCTTAACCGTGTGTGGTGCCCCCTCCAAAGTTACACACTTTGGTCATATCGTCGTAGTGCTTAGGCGATGCCCTGCGCCGGTAACTTCATCATCACCATCGCCACGCCGTTGTGCTGAAGGAACTCTCCCTCGTCCTCAACTAGATCAAGAGGTTGAGGGACGTCATCGAGCTGAACGTGTGCTGAACTTGGAGGTGCTGTACGTTCAATGCTTGGATCAGTTGGATCGCGAAGACGTTCAACTACATCAACCGCGTTACTAAACGCGTCCACTTTCTTTCTACGAGGGTACATGGACACACTCTCCCCACTCATTGCCATGCTTCTACTAGATAGATCTTGTCTGATCATAGGAATTTTTCTGAAATACTACGTTCCCCAACAGTGGCATCCGAGCCAGGTCTATGCGTAGATGTTATATGCACGAGTAGAACACAATGGGTTGTGGGCGATAATAGTCACACTGCTTACCAGCAATGTCTTACTTTGATTCGGCGGTATTGTTGGATGAAGCGGCCCGGACCGACATTACATGACCGCATTCATGAGACTGGTTCTACCGACGTGCTTCGCACACAGGTGGCTAGCGGGTGTCTATTTCCCCAACTTCAGTTGAATCGAGTTCGACTACGCCGTCCTTGTTGAAGGTTAAAACATCATACTTGACGAAAAATCGTTTTGGTTTTGATGCGTAGGTAAGAATGGTTCTTGCTAGAAGCCCATAGCAGCCACGTAAAACTTGCGACAACAAAGTAGATGACATCTAACTTATTTTTGCAGGGCTTGTTGTGATGTGATATGGTCAAGACGTGATGATATATAAATTGTTGTATGAGATAATCATGTTTTGTAAAAGTTATCGGCAACTGGCAGGAGCCTTATGGTTGTCGCTTTATTGTATGAAATGCAATCGCCATGTAATTGCTTTACTTTATCACTATGTGGTAGCGATAGTTGTAGAAGCACTAGTTGGCGAGACGACAACGATGCTATGATGGAGATCAAGGTGTCAAGCCAGTGACGATGGAGATCATAACGGTGCTTTTGTTGATGGAGATCAAAGGCACAAGATGATGATGGCCATATCATATTACTTATTTTGATTGCATGTGATGTTTATCTTTTATGCATCTTATTTTGCTTAGTACGGCGGTAGCATTATAAGATGATCCCTCACTAAATTTCAAGGTATAAGTGTTCTCCCTGAGTATGCACCATTGCTACAGTTCGTCGTGCCGAGACACCACGTGATGATCGGGTGTGATAAGCTCTACGTTCACACACAAGAGGTGCAAGCTAGTTTTGCACACGCAGAATACTCGGGTTAAACTTGATGATCCTAGCATATGCAGATATGGCCTCGGGACACTGAGACCGAAAGGTCGAACATGAATCATATAGTAGATATGATCAACATAGTGATGTTCACCATTGAAGACTACTCCATCTCACGTGATGATCGGACATGGTTTAGTTGATATGGATCACGTGATCATTTAGATGACTAGAGAGATGTCTATCTAAGTGGGAGTTCTGAAGTAATATGATTAAATTGAATTTTAATTTATCATGAACTTAATACCTGATAGTATTTTGCCTGTCTATGTTGTTGTAGATCAATGGCCCGTGCTACCGTTCCTTTGAATTTTAATGCGTTCCTAGAGAAATATAAGTTGAAAGATGATAGTAGCAATGATGTGGACTTGATCCATGATCTAAGGATTATCCTCATTTCTACACAGAAGAATTATGTCCTTGATGCACCGCTAGGTGACAGACCTATTGCAGGAGCAGATGCAGACGTTATGAACGTTTGGCTAGCTCGGTATGATGACTACTTGATAGTTTAGTGCGCCATGCTTTACGGCTTAGAATCGGGACTTCAAAAATGTTTTGAATGCCACGGAGCATATAAGATGTTCCAAGACCTTAAATTGGTATTTCATACTCATGCCCGAGTCGAGAGGTATGAGACCTTTGACAAGTACTTTGCCTACAAGATGGAGGAGAATAGCTCGACCAATGAGCATGTGCTCAGAATGTCGGAGTACTACAATCGCTTGAATCAAGTAGGAGTTAATCTTCCAGATAAGATAGTGATTGATAGAGTTATCTAGTCACTATCACCAAGTTACTGGAACTTCGTGATGAACTATAATATGCAAGGGATGACGAAAACAATTCCCGAGATCTTCGCGATGCTAAATCAGCGAAGGTAGAAATCGAGAAAGAGCATCGAGTATTGATGGTTAACAAGACTAATAGTTTCAAGAAAAGGGACAAAGGAAAAGAAAGGGAACTTCAAGAAAGAATGGCAAGCAAGTCGCCAATCCCATGAAGAAACCCAAAGCTAGACCTAAGCCTGAAACTAAGTGCTTCTACTACAAAGGGAATGGTAACGGGAAGCAGAACTACCCCAAATACTTGGCGGATAAGAAGGATGGCAAAGTGAAAGGTATATTTGATATACATGTTGATGTGTACTTTACTAGTGTTCATAGTAACCCCAGGGTATTTGATACCGGTTCAGTTGCTAAGATTAGTAACTCGAAAGAGGAGTTGCAAAATGAACAGAGACTAGTTAAGGGCGAGGTGACGATGTGTGTTGGAAATGAATCCAAGGTTGATAACATCACCATCGCATGCTCCTTTTACCTTCGGTATTAGTGTTGAACCTAAAATAAATGTTATTTGGTGTTTTGCGTTAAGCATGAATATGATTGGATCATGTTTATTGCAATACAGTTATTCATTTAAGTCAAAGAATAATTGTTGTTCTGTTTACATGAATAAAACCTTCTATGGTCATACAGTTAAATATAAATGGTTTATTGAATCTCGATCGTAGTCATACACATATTCATAATATTGATGCCAAAAGATGCAAATTTGATAATGATAGTGCAACATACTTGTGGCACTGCCATTTAGGTCATATTGGTGTAAAGCACATGAAGAAACTCCATGCGGATGGACTTTTGGAATCACTTGATGCTTGCGAACCATGCCTCATGGGCAAGATGACTAAGACTCCGTTCTCCGTAACAATGGAGCGAGCCACTGACTTATTGGAAATAACACATACTGTAGCGACCTGATCCCAATGGACCATAGTCTCTATGCTTAAGTGTCATCCCTTGATCGGTATTGCTGACACACACAATACTCGAGGATTTATTGCAGAGTTCAATCACACACTTATTACATCGAGTGTCTCAAAATAGAGTACGATTACAATAATATGGCTAAAGGCCATCTAAATTAAGCTAACCGTGGAAGGTTGAAGGTAAATTGATGAGGACATGTGATGAGGACATCAATACCATTGTTACACCCACAGCCCCTACTGTTACATATACTGGACCAATTACTAGAGCTCGCGCACGCCAATTAAATTACCAAGTACTTTCGTTTCTCGGTAATGATTCTAATGTTCATGAGATTATGATGCTGCCTAAATTGGATACATTTGTTTTGCTTACAAATGAAGGGCCTAGCTTGGAGAAGGATGAACATTGGAGCAAGAACACACATGGGGTTGATGGCATGCGCAAGGGGATCAAGAACGGAGTTACAAGTGATGATTTCAGGACTTTAAAGCCGCCATAAGGAGTGCATGAAGCCTTGGACGAAATATACAAGATGCCACTTCATAATATTCGTCCATAGGCTATTCTAGGTGCTGCGTCACCTTATTAATGGGCCAGGCCCATGTAATTTCGAAATACTTAAGTATAGGCTATTTTTAGAGTCCGTATGTGTGGGGAAACAAGAGTTAGGGTTGGTTTCGGACCCCACCCTCAAGGGCCACGAAATTCCCCCCCTCTTCCTCCATATATACAGCCCTTAGGGCGTCGTTTAGACTTTGGGTTTTGTTTAGATTAAAAGTTCGCCATAGCTGCAACTTCGCGTACTTCGTTTGTGTCCAACGACCAGACCAAGACGTCACAGAACCCCGCCTTGATCAATAAAGCTTTCATCCTATATTCGCAATATCCCGATTGCAATCTCAGTTTCTTGCTTGTTCTTCGTTTGCTCGTAGGAAACAGACCCTCGTGGTCAGGTTGATCGTGCTCCGGCGTGGTCAATAACCCTCGGAAGTTGGTTTAGCGATTGCTAAGGCGCGACGTCTCGCACGTTCGTAGTCGGACCGTCAAGGTCGAATCCCACAGAAAACGATAGCCACCATCTCATCGAAACATCGGGACACCTTAGCCCCTATCAAGTGGTATCAGAGTTCCAGGTTGCTCGGTGAGATTTTACAGTTTTTCGTAGATTAGATCGAGTCTGTTCTTCATACCTATAGTCCACGAAAAAGCCACAAAAAAATTAGGGTTAGTTCATCATATCTGAACCAATCTGAGCCTTTGCATAATCTTTTTAGGGTTTTTGCTTTGTTGAATTTGCGGTTGCATCGTCGTGTCAAGTTGCTGGTCTTAGAGTCTAGTCTTTTAGAGTTTCAAGTTATGGTCATAAGTTGTCACGCCGCCGCCGCACCATCATCATCGCCCATCTATCACTTTTGCTTATCCGCCACCGCTCTGAATCCATATCCATATACCACCACCAATCCGTATCCATATACCACCACCAATCTGTATCCATATACCACCACCGCTACCATATACCACCACTGCTGCCATATACCACAACCATATATCCACCACCAATCCGAGTTCTTCTCATATTAGGTTTGTTCTTGAGATCAATCTAAATTCCGATTCGTGTTTCCTTGTCTGCGTAGGTCTCGAAAAAAAAAGAGTCTGGAGACCCCCGGGCAGTTTTTAGGCCAAAATTTTCACGGGCAAATTTTTTCCCCTATCCTATTTTTAGGCTTTTTTGAGTCTTTTGAGCCATGTGCCATCATAGTGATTTTTTGTCGCACTTTTTCGTCGTCGCTGCCCTGATTTCCGAAAAAGTGAAAAAAAAATTCGTGCCCATCCTATCAGTTTGACGAGGGAAGAGTTTTGAGACACTCGCCATTATAGTGATTTTTCGCAAAAAAAAGAGGAGCTCAAAAAAAAGGAGCGCAAAAAAGAGAGCAAAAAAAAGAGTTCCAGAGTGTGCTTTTCCCTTATTTACGTGCAGCGCCATGATTTTGTTAGTGTTCTAGGCTCGCGTCTCTAGCACGGTCTAGCCTAGGAACAGCACAGTACCGTCTTTGAGCGTTTATTCAACTTTGCATCTCTGAATTGATTATTGCTGACCCTTTTTGCTACCATACTATAAGCCTTCCCAGCTCCACATACATCTACGTCGTGCGTTTGACTCTCCCTGGCAATCGCTCTATCCAAGCTTTTGAGAGTTTTGACTATAACGGTTGCCGATCACAGCCTGCTGCTGGGTAAGAACTGGTAAGAATTTGAGATTTGCTTGACGGATTTGTGACACCCGCCGCCACCACCACTTGTTAGTAGTCTGTAGGATCATATTCTTGTGTGTTTCTATTGCTGCTAACCATGCCAGGATCACAAGCCGACGAGACTGACTGGGAGAACTTGACGAACAAGGAGCTTCATGATACGTTTCAGCAAATGATGAGTGGACAGGTGCAGGATGTGATAAACAGATTTGAAGAGGCCATGGAGAAGATAGATGGCATGGAGAAGACATTTGAAACAAAGCTCGATAACAAGTTTGCTGAATTGCTTTCGCGTTTTCCACCACCACCACCGGCTGCTGCTGCCGCACCTCTGCAACAACAACAACAACACCGACTACCTCCACGTCGGGAAACAGCCCTCCGCCGAGCGAGCCGTGTCCCTCTTCAGTCGGGCCAAACTGCTGGTGCTGCTGTTGATACTTCTGTGGCTCCTACTGCTGATGTGGAGGAGGAGGATTATGTGGGAGATTATGAGGATGAGGTTGATCAAAATCAGAACTACGTGCCACCACCAGCACAGCAACCACCAGGTCGTCCACATGCAAATAATGGCAATGGTAGGGCTCACCCTCAGGTATGAGATCATGACCATCTCCCTAAACTAAAATTGAATATTCCACCATTTGAGGGTAGATATGTTCCTGATATATATCTTACTTGGGAGTTAGAAACTGAACAACGATTTACATGTTTACAATATCCCGAGGAGAGACGTGTTCCTGCTGCTGTTTGTGCATTCACTAGTTTTGCATGTGTTTGGTGGTCTGAGCATTGTAGATTATATCCTATTCCGGCTACTTGGGCTGCTTTGAAAACTGCTATGCGTACTCGTTGGGTTCCACCATATTATCAACGTGAATTGCTTCAAAAATTGCAGCGCTTAAGACAGGGAAAAAATTTCTGTAGAAGAATATTATCAGGAATTACAAACTGGCATGATTAGATGTGGTATTGTTGAGGAGAATGAAGCTATGCTTGCACGTTTTATGGGTGGATTAAATAGAGAGATTCAGACGATTCTAGAGTATAAGGAGTATACTAATATCACTCGTTTATTCCATCTTGCTTGTAAAGCTGAACGTGAAGTGCAGGATCGACAGGCATTGGCGCGGACTAACTTTTCTGCAGGTCGACCTTCATCATGGACACCACGTGCATCATCTACTTCCACACGTTCTGCTACACCGGCGCCTCCGTCGGCTGCCACCTCCAACCGTGATACAATAAAGCAGGCACAATCACCACTATCTGCCAAGAGCACACCTTCTGGGCCTGCAAAGAGCTCTTCTTCATCCATGGCATCAACAGGGCAAACACATGATATTATTTGTCGACGTTGCAAGGGTGGAGGTCATTATGCGAGAGAATGCCCATCTAAGCGTGTGATGATTGTTACTGAGGATGGTGGGTATGAGTCCGCTAGTGACTATGATGAGGAGACTTTGGCTCTTATTACACGTGACGAACACAGTGGAGACGATTCTGATCATGAGACGCAATACATGGTTCCTGAAGATGCTGACAGGTATGAATGTTTAGTTGCTCAACGTGTTACACAAGCTGAGCAAAATCAGAGGCATAATTTGTTCCATACAAAGGGAGTTGTGAAGGAACGTTCTGTTCGCGTGATCATAGATGGAGGGAGCTGCAATAACTTGGCTAGCATGGAGATGGTGGAGAAGCTATCTCTCACCACAAGACCACATCCACATCCTTACTACATCCAATGGTTGAACAACAGCGGCAAGGTTAAGGTAACACGTACTGTTCGTGTGCATTTTAGTATCTCTACATATGCTGATTATGTTGATTGTGATGTGGTACCTATGGAAGCATGTTCCTTATTACTTGGTAGACCATGGCAATTTGATAAAAATTCTATACACCATGGTAGAAACAATCAGTATACTCTTGTTCATAACGATAAAAATATTACTTTGCTTCCTAAGACTCCTGATTCCATTTTGAAAGATGATATTAATAGAGCTAATAAAGCAAAACAGGAGACAAATAAGAGTGAAAATCAGATTGTGGCAAAAGAATTTGAGCACCAAATGAAGCCTAATAATAAACCATCTACTGTTGTTTCTGAAATTAAATTGAAAAGTGCATGTTTACTTGCCACCAAATCTGATATTGATGAGCTAGATTTTAGCAAATCTGTTTGCTATGCTTTTGTGTGCAAAGAGGCATTATTTTCATTCGAGGACGTGCCTTCCTCTTTGCCCCCTGCTGTCACTAACATTTTGCAGGAGTTCGCTGACGTCTTTCCACAAGACGTGCCACCGGGATTACCACCTATTCGAGGGATTGAGCATCAAATTGACTTAATTCCCGGTGCTTCGCTACCCAACCGTGCACCATACCGTACCAATTCAGAGGAGACGAAGGAGATTATGCGTCAAGTACAAGAACTGCTCGACAAAGGTTATATACGCGAATCCCTTATTCCTTGTGTTGTTCCTATCATTTTAGTGCCGAAAAAGGATGGTACGTCGCGTATGTGCGTTGATTGTAGAGGCATTAATAATATTACTATTCGTTATCGTCATCCTATTCCTAGGCTAGATGATATGCTTGATGAATTGAGTGGCTCTACAATATTCTCCAAAGTTGATTTGCGTAGTGGATACCATCAAATTCGTATGAAATTGGGAGATGAATGGAAAACAGCATTTAAAACTAAGTTTGGATTATATGAGTGGTTAGTCATGCCTTTTGGGTTAACTAATGCACCTAGTACTTTCATGAGGTTAATGAACGAAGTTTTACGTGCTTTCATTGGACGATTTGTGGTAGTTTACTTTGATGACATATTGATTTATAGCAAATCTTTGGAGGAACATTTGGAACATTTACGTGCTGTTTTTATTGCTCTACGTGATGCATGTTTGTTTGGAAACCTTGGAAAGTGCACCTTTTGCACCGACCAAGTATCTTTTCTTGGCTATGTTGTTACTCCACAGGGAATTGAAGTTGATAAAGCCAAGATTGAAGCTATTGAGAGTTGGCCCCAAGCCAAAACGGTCACACAAGTGAGGAGTTTCCTTGGCCTCGCTGGTTTCTATAGGCGTTTTGTGAGAGATTTCAGCACCATTGCTGCACCTCTCAACGAGCTTACAAAGAAGGATGTGCCTTTTGTTTCTGATACCGCACAGGAAGAAGCCTTCACGGTATTGAAAGATAAGTTGACACATGCTCCTTTACTCCAACTTCCTAATTTCAATAAGACTTTTGAGCTTGAATGTGATGCTAGTGGAATTGGATTAGGAGGTGTGTTATTACAAGATGGAAAACCTGTTGCATACTTTTCTGAAAAATTGAGTGGGCCTAGTCTGAACTATTCTACTTATGATAAAGAATTATATGCTCTTGTTCGGACCTTAGAAACATGGCAACATTATTTATGGCCCAAGGAATTTGTTATACATTCTGATCATGAATCTTTGAAACACATTAAAAGTCAAGCAAAACTGAACCGTAGACATGCTAAATGGGTTGAATTCATTGAGACTTTCCCTTATGTCATTAAACACAAGAAGGGTAAAGAAAATGTTATTGTTGATGCCTTGTCTCGTCGTTATACTATGCTTTCACAACTTGACTTTAAAATATTTGGTTTGGAGACCATCAAAGATCAATATGTTCATGATGCTGAATTTAAAGATGTATTGCAGAATTGTAAGGAAGGGAGAACTTGGAACAAGTTCATTCTTAACGATGGATTTGTGTATCGTGCTAACAAGCTATGCATTCCAGCTAGCTCCGTTCGTCTTTTGTTGTTGCAGGAGGCGCATGGAGGAGGATTAATGGGACACTTTGGCATCAAGAAGACGGAGGATATACTTGCTACACATTTCTTTTGGCCAAAGATGAGACGGGATGTTGAGCGTTTTGTTGCTCGCTGCACTACATGTCAAAAAGCTAAGTCACGACTCAATCCTCATGGTTTATATATGCCTTTGCCTGTACCTAGTGTTCCTTGGGAGGATATATCTATGGACTTTGTTTTAGGTTTACCTCGAACAAAGAAGGGGAGGGATAGCATATTTGTTGTCGTGGATAGGTTCTCGAAAATGGCACACTTTATACCATGTCATAAAAGCGATGATGCTGTTAATGTTACTGATTTGTTCTTTCGTGAAATTATTCGCTTGCATGGTGTGCCAAATACTATTTTTTCAGATCGTGATACTAAATTTCTTAGCCACTTTTGGAGATGTCTATGGGCTAAGTTGTGGACTAAGCTGTTTTTAGTACTACTTGTCACCCCCAAACTGATGGACAAACTGAAGTAGTCAATAGAACACTGTCTACTATGCTTAGGGCTGTTTTGAAGAATAACAATAAAATGTGGGAAGAATGCTTGCCTCATATTGAATTTGCTTATAATCGTTCATTGCATTCTACTACTAAGATGTGCCCTTTTGAAATTGTGTATGGTTTCCTACCTCGTGCACCTATTGATTTGTTGCCTCTTCCATCTTCGGAGAAGGTTAATTTTGATGCTAAAGAACGTGCTGAATTGATTTCAAAAATGCATGAGTTAACTAAGGAAAACATTGAGCGTATGAATGCTAAATATAAACTTGCTGGAGATAAGGGTAGAAAACATGTTGTGTTTGCACCTGGAGATCTTGTTTGGTTACATTTGCATAAGGATAGATTTCCTAATTTGCGCAAATCAAAGCTAATGCCACGTGCTGATGGTCCTTTTAAGCTGTTAGAGAAAATAAATGATAATGCATATAAACTTGAGCTGCCTGCAGATTTGGGGGTTAGTCCCACTTTTAACATTACAGATTTGAAGCCTTATTTGGGCGAGGACGATGAACTTTCGTCGAGGACGACTTCATTTCAAGAATGGGAGGATGATGAGGACATCAATACCATTGTTACACCCACAGCCCCTGCTGCTATACATACTGGACCTATTACTAGAGCTCGTGCACGCCAATTGAATTATCAGGTACTTTCGTTTCTTGGTAACGATTCTAATGTTAATGAGAATATGATGCTACCTAAATTGGATACATTTGTTTTGCTTAAAAATGAAGGGCCTAGCTTGGACAAGAAAGATGAACCTTGGGGCAAAATCAAGCATGGAGATGATGGCATGCGCAAGGGAATCAAGAACGGAGTTACAAGTGATGATTTTAGGACTTTGAAGCCACCATAAGGAGTGCATGAAGCCTTGGACGAAATATACAAGATGCCACTTCATAAGTTTCATCCAGAGGCAATTTTAGGTGCTGCGTCACCTTATTATTGGGCCCGGCCCATGTAATTTCGAAATACTTAAGTATAGGCTATTTTTAGAGTCCGTATGTGTGGGGAAACAAGAGTTAGGGTTGGTTTCGGACCCCACCCTCAAGGGCCACGAAATTCCCCCCTCTTCCTCCATATATACAGCCCTTAGGGCGTCGTTTAGACTTTGGGTTTTGTTTAGATTAAAAGTTTGCCATAGCTGCAACTTCGCGTACTTCATTTGTGTCCAACGACCAGACCAAGACGTTACAAAACCCCGCCTTGATCAATAAAGTTTTCATCCTATATTCGCAATATCCCGATTGCAATCTCAGTTTCTTGCTTGTTCTTCGTTTGCTCGCAGGAAACAGACCCTCGTGGTCAGGTTGATCGTGCTCCGGCGTGGTCAATAACCCTCGGAAGTTGGTTTAGCGATTGCTAAGGCGCGACATCTCGCACGTTCGTAGTCGGATCGTCAAGGTCGACTCCCACAGAAAACGATAGCCACCATCTCATCGAAACATCGGGACACCTTAGCCCCTATCAACATGGCTACCACAGTTACACCCATATCCCATGTTGTTTTACCTCTTGGAACAGTTGCTAGAGCTCAGATACGCCAATTAAATTATCAGGTACTTTCGTTTCTTGGTAATGTTTCTAGTGTTCATGAGAATATGATGCTGCCTAACTTAGATACATTTGTGTTGCTTGCAATTGAAGGGCCTAGCACGGACAAGAAGGATGAACATTGGAGCATGGTCAAGCACGGAGATGAAGGTGCGTGCAAAGAGAACAAGAACGGAGGTTCAAGTGGAGATTTCCGGACTTTGAAGCCACCATGATGACATACAAGAAGATGGATGAAATATACAAGATGGCCTTTCATAAATTTCCTCCATAGCTTATTATTGGTGTTGCGCCACCTTATTTTGGGCCAGGCCCATGTAATCTATTTTAGAGTCCATATTGTAGGGGAAACGACTTAGGAGGTGTTTTGGTCCCACCTTGCCAAGGGTGGACAAAATCCCCTCTCTTTTCCCTATATATATAGCCCTTAAGGCTTCGTTTAGATTGGGGATTTGTTTAGTTAAAAGTTAGCCAACGCAACTTCGTGTACTTCGTTTGTGTCCAACGACCAGGCCAAGACCGCTTTCGGATCCCCACCTTTATTAATACTTCATCTATATTTGCAATATTCAGATTGCATTATCATATTCTTGCTTGTTCTTTGATTGCGTGCAGGAATAGACCTTCGTGGTCAGGCTGATCGAGCTTCCAGCATCGTCAGTAACCTCGGGAGATTGGTTTAGCGATTGCTAAGGCGCAACGTCGTGCACGTTTGTAGTCGGATCATCAAAGTCGACTCCACCAAATCGATAGTTGTCATCTCATCGAAAGATCGGGACCCTCGCCTCTATCAAGTGGTATCAGTTTTCAGGTTGCTCGGTGAGATTTTCCAGTTTTTCATAGTTAGGTTGCATCTGTTCTTCATACCTAGAGTCCAAGAAAAAGCCACAAAAAAGAGAGTTAGATTAGTTCATCCGTATCCCAGACAGTCTGAGCCTTTCACTATTATCACTTAGTTTTTGCATGGTTGAAATTTTGGTTGCATCGTGTGTCGAGTTGCTGGTTTTTAGTGTCTAGACTTTTAGAGTTTCGGGTTCTAGTCACGTTTTGTTCACGCTGTCTCCACAACCACCATCATCCAGTTCCTTGTCATCATCCGCTGCCACTTATTTTGTTCACCGCCACCACCACCATCCATCCATTATCATTGTTCGTCGCTGTCTTGGAGCATCATTCGTCTCGTGGAGAGAAAAAGTTGAGGAAAGATCCTACAAGAAAGAGAGAGCAGATTCGTTTTGCAAGTAGAGACCAAAGCCAAAAAATGGTTAGGTGCACACATCCATCGCTGGTTGCAATCTCTCACGGTTTCTTTAAAAAAATTTGGAAGAAGCGAGAGAAAGCTCGGATCGGTTGGAAAGGAAAGAGACCGAATCAGTTAGGAAAAAAAACGAGGAGCAGATCGATTGGGATTGGGACGTGATTCCCTCCCACGTTGGTTGGGTTATTTGGAAAGTACTAGTCAGCCACGTTGGATTTTGGAAGTAAAAAAAAACTGACCGATGAATTGTTAGCGGTGATCCGAATAAGTCAAGAAAGATTAAAGGAGGAAAGAGATCTGTTGTTTTATTTGGGAAGGAGGAAATAAATCTGGACGTAAATCAAGGAGAGGTGGTTGTTTCCACGCTTGGAAGAAAAAAAGGAAGTACAACCGGTTGGGAAAGCTGTGTTTTTCTCTTGTTGTCTATTTTCACATTCTGAAAGTTCTCTTGGAGGAAAGAAAGGGAAGTAAAAAAAAGAGTGCCCATCTGATTCTTTGGAAGTTTTAGGGGTAGATCTGTTTGGAAAGTTTAGTACTACCCCGTACGAGAATTCTAGCATTGGGTTTCTCTCTATTTAAGAGGGACGTGGCTTGCTTTGGAAAGTGTGTTCAGCGCAAAGAAAAAAAAGTTGGAAGGGAATAGAATTGAGAGAGAAAAAGTTTCTGCCATTAATTGATCCGATTTTTGTGCTACTGGTTGTTTGGAAGGCCACGTTCGGTCCTTAAGAAGGCAAGTCGGATCAGCCAAAAAAAAAGAGATAACGTGAGGAGTTTGGAAGGTTTTGTGTGCGGGAGAAAAAAAATAGAAGGTGCTTCGTTTAGAAGAATTGATCAGTAAAAAGAAAGGCAGGTTTGGATAAAAAAAATTGCCTTGTTTTTCTCTCAAGGAAAGTCCATGCTGGTTGCCTAAATCTTTGATTCGTTTTTGGCATGGAATAATTTCGGTTGAGATTTATTGTTGCGGGACCCAGCCATTGATCACGTGCGGAAAGAGATCCTTGTAGTTTTTTTTCGAATAAAAAAGGAAATAGTACAAGGATTGCACCAACGTGTGTTTTGCCTGAAGGTATTTTTTTTGTATAGAAGGAAAGAGAAGAAGGACCGATCACAAAGGAAACTGGTAGGAAAAAAAGATTACGTGGCTAGTACTATTTTTTGTGGACAATTAAGCTTCTGGATTGGTACACTATACCGTACCTTTGGATACATTGGATTTGACCGAACATAAATAAAAGGTGTGTTAATTGATTTGTTTCGAAGTGTTATATTTCTCCTGTCTGCTGACTTTTGCTCACATACAAACTTGCTACTCTAGTTGATTCTATCGCATGAATTCATTTGTGTCTTAGACTCGTGTCTCTAGCACGGTCTAGCCTAGGACCAACACTCGACCACTTTGAACGAATTTTCAGCTTGCATTAATTAATGTGGTTGTAGCATTTTTTTTCCACATATATAAAGCCAACCCAGCTCCACATATTTCTACACCGTGTATCCATACGTTCACCTAGCAATCGCTTTACCCAACTTTTGGAGTTACTTGACACCGCTGGTTGCCGATCACCGTCTGCTGCATGGTAAGACATTGTAAGACATTGATATTTGCTTTACTGTGAGCGTTTTACTACCACATCCTAGTAGTTATAGGAACATTATTTTTGGATTTTGTTTCTTGTTTCTACTAATCATGACAGGATCTAGAGTCAATCCATGGGCTTTGTCGATCGCGGGAGACGTGCCACCACCTATGCAAATTCCACAACGATCACGAGAGGTGCATAAACATCCAAATGCACACGATCAGGTTAATGTTTCTATACCATCATTTAATGGCCGTTTTAGACCTGCTTTATATATTGAATGGGAGTTCGACATAAATATTATATTTGCTTCCCATAATTTTGATGAACATAAAAAAGTTAAGGTTACGGTTGGTTCTTTCACTGGTTATGCTTTAGTTTGGTGGAGTGAATATTGTCGGTTACACCCTGATTATATACCTATTACTTGGGATGATTTGAAACTTGCCATGCGACATACATTCGTCCCCGCTTATTATACTCGTGACATGATTAAAAAGTTGCAACATTTAAAACAAGGTAGTGACACTGTAATGAAATATTATGATGATTTACAAACTACCTTGTTGCATTCCTCTTTAGAAGAAAGTGAAGAAGAATTTATGGATAGATTTTGGGGAGGATTAAACCGTGACATTCAGGAGATACTAATTCATGAAACATGTTATCCTATGGACCGTTTGTTTTGTCTTGCTTGCAAAGCTGAACAGGAGATAACAAGATGTGTTGCCCACAAGATAAACAAGCGGAAGGTGCAAATCCCACGAGTTGCGACGGTTGTTCCTTCCACCACTGCGTCTCCTATGGCAACAATATCCATTGTTGAGAGCACTACATCACCTCCACCATGTGACATGTCGCCACCTAGAGTGCCTACATCATCTTTGTTGATCATAAGAGGTAATGACAAAGGTACCAATCTTCCACCTCCACATGAGTATCATGAATGCCTTGTCAATTTAAATGAACCATGCGATGAGCTACCCACTACTTTGATCACACCAGCTATTTTAGAGGACTATGTTCATGATTTGACTTTTCCATGTGATCAAACAATTTTGAGTGAACCCATTGAATTAACAATTGATGCAAAAGAACCATGTGAATCAGTGAAAAGATCAGATTTGGATCAAATACGTTTGAAAATAGTTGTGCCAATGTTTAATCATTTTGATATGACCTCTAACCTTGGTGATGGTTCATCAAGGTTGGGATGGTTTAATGATGAGCATTGCCAATCTTTTATTATGAATAAGAGCTTCACTTATATGTGCAAACTGAGTTGCAATATTTTCATGCCTTTGACTTCTTGTGATAATATATTGGCTTTATTTTTCACGACTTTTGAAGGGTGCTCTTGTATAACTGTGTCACATGTGCCACAACTGAGATCAGTTAAAATGGATGACATATACATATACAACGTGTACACCTTGTCTCTATTGTTAGCCATATTTTAGATTAAGCAACGCCGAGGACGGCTTTGTTTTCAAGAAGGGGAGGATGATGAGGACATGGCTACCACAGTTACACCCATATCCCCTGTTGTTTTACCTCTTGGAATAGTTGCTAGAGCTCAGATACACCAATTAAATTATGAGGTACTTTCGTTTCTTGGTAATGTTTCTAGTGTTCATGAGAATATGATGCTGCCTAACTTAGATACATTTGTGTTGCTTGCAATTGAAGGGCCTAGCACGGACAAGAAGGATGAACATTGGAGCATGGTCAAGCACGGAGATGAAGGTGCGTGCAAAGAGAACAAGAACGAAGTTTCAAGTGGAGATTTCCGGACTTTGAAACCACCATGATGACATACAAGAAGATGGACGAAATATACAAGATGGCCTTTCATAAATTTCCTCCATAGCTTATTATTGGTGTTGCGCCACCTTATTTTGGGCCAGGCCCATGTAATCTATTTTTAGAGTCCATATTGTAGGGGAAACGACTTAGGAGGTGTTTTGGTCCCACCTTGCCAAGGGTGGACAAAATCCCCTCTCTTTTCCCTATATATATAGCCCTTAAGGCTTCGTTTAGACTGGGGATTTGTTTAGTTAAAAGTTAGCCAACGCAACTTCGTGTACTTCGTTTGTGTCCAACGACCAGACCAAGACCGCTTTCGGATCCCCACCTTTATTAATACTTCATCTATATTCGCAATATTCAGATTGCATTATCATATTCTTGCTTGTTCTTTGATTGCGTGCAGGAATAGACCTTCGTGGTCAGGCTGATCGAGCTTCCAGCATCGTCAGTAACATCGGGAGATTGGTTTAGCGATTGCTAAGGCGCAACGTCGTGCACGTTTGTAGTCGGATCGTCAAAGTCGACTCCACCAAATCGATAGTTGTCATCTCATCGAAAGATCGGGACCCTCGCCTCTATCATAAATGAGTCCACCCAACTCCATGGCAAAACTGAGTGCATGACAACGACCTATCGCACATTACTCTTCATTTGAAAACTCTGCAACATGATACGTTGCAGCCACGTAGGTCAGCACATGGAATATGCTGGCAAGATAACACTATAGAGCAATGAACAAATAACATCTATCACTACATGCATATTTGGCTGGTGGAGGCTCTATGGTTATCATTTGCATAAAGCTAATTTTTCCCTACAACAAAGGAATAGATTTTATTTAACTACAAAGTTTATGTCATTATTGAGAAGGTACCCCCAACTCAATACCAGATAGTAATTAATAACCCAACAAATTCATTAAGCAAAGTGATGAGATCAAACAATAATTCAAGTACCGGATACTCAAGATGTCCATAACTGGGGACACGGCTAACCATGATTAGTTTATACACCCTGTAGAGGTTTGCACACTTTTCCCCACAAGACGCGATCTCCTCCGTTGTATTTCTCGCACTGCATGATGTTTGAGAAACGGATGATCGAGACATAGTCTTTCTGAAGAGGTCTCCTTAACCGATAGATAGGCCGGTACACCTACAATACCGTACATCTGCTAGCCCATCATGGAAAGGATTCCCACAACTTACTCAACTATGCCAGAGCCATAATGTCTTGTGGATGCACAGGGAAGTTTCTAGCATGAATAATCTTATGATCCTTTTGAGCCTGGGTGGCATTCCATAGGATCACATAGGTACCCCGGGATCTCCTCAGACAACTCTGGATTCCCCAGGTGCCCACAACCAATCCACTCAGATGTGTATTAAAGTAGCCACCTTAAGTTTCCCTTAGTTGAATACAACTCTCACATCTCTCATGAATCTCACATACCAATCCACGTCTACGAGCATAGCAAAACAGTATGAGCATAACGTGTAAACCCAGGGTTGATAAAAGATAATAGGTTCCTACCTCAACAACTACTTCCCACACCCACATGTTATCAAATCCTACTCATGCCATGTTTGAGGGTTGAAACTAATGCATAAAAACTGGGTAATAAAGGGATATGATCAAAGTGTTACTTGCCTTGCTGACGATCAGAAAACCCTAGAGATTCGTAGTAGCAAGCCTCACACTCAGAAAACTCTATCGTGAACAAACAATAGCATACATAAGCACTCAAGCATAAGATGCAGAGGTAAAACCAAAAGAAAAGATCTAAACAGAAAGTTCAAGTGCAGAGCTTCGATTTGCAAAAAGAATCAATCACATCAGAGTTACAAAACACAAACTACGATCAAAAGAAGTTCAAATTCAAATCTGCTTTAAACCACTTTTTAAATTTTCAAAATCACGTTCAAGTTGTTTAATTGGACAAAGAGGAACAAGACGAAGATTTTGGCATTGGTTTCATTAGATTTAGATAAACGAGCAACAAGTAGTGAGGGTTTAAAGATCAGGGACTAATCTGTAAGAAAACTAATCACAGATAGGTCCCTAGCCGAAAATAAACTGAAAAAGAAACATCTATCAGACGAACGTCCACTAACAAAGACTAACGAACGAATTCGTTCATTAACAGAACCAATCGGGTGAACGCTCACTAATTAACTTAACCTAATAAATAAACCGATCTAAAAAAATAAAACAGAAACTATAAAAACGGGGCGGGTTAGTGGTTATACTGGTTTGGGAAAAGAACCAGTGGCAACTCCGGTGAGGTTCCGGCGACGCGGGGTGGCGACGGAGTGGTGTGGTGGCAGCGGCGAGCGGTGGCGCGATGCGGGCGGGGGCGGCTCGGGGCGGCGACGATTCGTGAGGAGGGGGCAGCGGGGTCGGCTATAAGGGAAGGGAGGGGGTGGTGGCCGACTTGGGGAGGGGGTCAGCGGCGGCGGCTCCGACTCGGACTCCTAGCCGGAGTCTGGCGAGGACACGGGCGACGCTGTGAGGGAAGGGGGTCGGTGGCTCGGGGCTTGGCCTGGCTTCGGCTGGGCCGACCCAGTCGGCACGCGCGAGACTTTTTTTAAATAATAATTTTGCCGCAGAGAAAAATCCAAAATAGAATAAAAATCCTAAAATTCCAAATAATTTTCACGGTCCTCTCCTAATATTTAGGACAAAGTGAACATTTTTTGGCCTAAATGCAAATTTTAAAAATGCACATTTCCCCTAATTTAACCGAATAAAATATCAAATAAAATATATTTTTATTCAAAATTAAATTTCCATTATTTCCTCGTTGTTTTGAAGAAGTCATATTATCTTCTCTCATCATTTTATTTATTTTGAAATAATTGGAAAAATAATTTCAAATAAAAATCACTTTGATCCAAATTACCAATTTTGAAAATTCAAAAATGGAATTTTATGAAAACCTCCAACTCTCTCAAATGGTCCTTGAGTTGCTTAAGGTCTCTAGGATCAAAATATCCAAATAAATCAAATTAAAAAAAATTAAAAAACCAATGGATGCATATGATGACCTAATGATTAACATCCAAATTGAAAATTGGGATCTTACACATACTGATGTATGTGGTCCGATGAGTGTTGAGGCTCACGGCGGGTATCATTATTTTCTAACCTTCATAGATGATTTGAGCAAAAATGAGTATATCTACTTGATGAAACATAAGTTTGAAACATTTGGAAAGTTCAAAGAGTTTAAGAGTGAGGTGGAAAATCATCGTAACAAGAAAATAAAGTTTCTACGATCTGATCGTGGAGGTGAATATTTGAGTTACGAGTTTGGTCTTCATTTGAAACAATGCGGAATAGTTTCGCAACTCACGCCACCTGGAAGGCCACAGCATAATGGTGTGTCCGAACATCGTAATCGTACTTTATTACATATGGTGCGATCTATGATGTCTCTTACTGATTTACCGCTATCGTTTTGGGGTTATGCTTTAGAGACGACTGCATTCACGTTAAATAGGGCACCATCTAAATCTATTGAGATGACACCATATGAACTGTAGTTTGGCAAGAAACCCAAGTTGTCGTTTCTTAAAGTTTGGGGCTGCGATGCTTATGTGAAAATGCTTCAACCTGGTAAGCTCGAACCCAAATCGGAGAAATGTGTCTTCATAGGATACCCAAAGGAGACTGTTGGGTACACCTTCTATTACAAATCCGAAGGCAAGATATTCATTGCTAAGAATGGATCCTTTCTAGAGAAGGAGTTTCTCTCAAAAGAAGTGAGTGGGAGGAAAGTAGAACTTGATGAGGTAATTGTACCTTCTCCCGAATTGGAAAGTAGTTCATCATAGAAATCAGATCCAATGATTCCTACACCAATTAGTGAGGAAGCTAATGGTGATGATCATGAAACTTCTGATCAAGTTACTACTGAACCTCGTAGGTCAACCAGAGTAAGATCCGCACCAGAGTGGTATGACAATCCTGTTCTGGAGGTCATGTTACTTGACCATAACGAACCTACGAACTATGAGGAAGCGATGATGAGCCCAGGTTCCGCGAAATGGCTTGAGGCCATGAAATCTGAGATGGGATCCATGTATGAGAACAAAGTGTGGACTTTGGTTGACTTTCCTAATGATCGGCAAGCAATAAGAGAATAAATGGATCTTCAAGAAGAAGACTGACGTTGATGGTAATGTTGCTGTCTACAAAGCTCGACTTGTTGCAAAAGGTTTTTGACAAGTTCAAGGTGTTGACTACAATGAGATTTTCTCACTCGTAGCGATGCTTAAGTCTATCCGAATCATGTTAGCAATTGCCACATTTTATGAAATTTGGCAAATGGATGTCAGAATTGCATTCCTTAATGGATATCTTAAAGAAGAGTTGTATATGATGCAACCAGAAGGTTTTATCGATCCAAAAGGTGCTAACAAAGTGTGCAAGCTCCAGCTATTCATTTATGGACTGGTGCAAGCCTCTCGGAGTTAGAATATACGCTTTGATAGTGTGATCAAAGCATATGGTTTTATACAGACTTTCGGAGAAGCCTGTATTTACAAGAAAGTGAGTGGGAGCTCTGTAGCATTTCTGATATTATATGCGGATGCCATATTGTTGATTGGAAATGATACTGAATTTCTGAATAGCATAAAAGGATACTTGAATAAGAATTTTTCAAAGAAAGACCTCGGTGAAGCTACTTACATATTGGGCATCAAGATCTATAGAGATAGATCAAGACGCTTGATAAGATTTTTCAATGAGTACATACCTTGACAAGATTTTGAAGTAGTTCAAAATGGAACAGTCAAAGTAGGAGTTCTTCCGTGTATTGCAAGGTGTAAAAGTTGAGTAAGACTCAAAACACGACCACAACAGAAAATAGAAAGAGAATGAAAGTCATTCCCTATGCCGCAGCCATAGGTTCTATAAAGTATGCTATGCTGTGTACCAAACCTATTGTGTACCTTGCCATGAGTTTGGCAAGGGGATACGATATTGACCCAGGAGTGGATCAGTAGATAGCGGTCAAAATTATCCTTAGAAGACTAAGGAGATATTTCTCGGTTATGGAGGTGATAAAGAGTTCGTCGTAAAGAGTTACGTCGATGCAAGATTTTCACCGATCCGGATGACTCCAAGTCTCAATCTGCATACATATTGAAAGTTGGAGCAATTAGCTAGAGTAGCTCCATGCAGAGCATTGTAGACATACAAAATTTGCAAAATACATACGGCTCCGAATGTGACAGACCCATTGACTAAGTTTCTCTCACAAGCAAAACATGATCACACCTTAGTACTCTTTGGGTGTTAATCACATAGCGATGTGAACTAGATTATTGACTCTAGTAAAACCTTTGGGTATTAGTCAAATGGCGATGTGAACTAATCACATAAAGATGTGAACTATTGGTGTTAAATCACATGACGATGTGAACTAGATTATTGACTCTAGTGCAAGTGGGAGACTGGAGGAAATATGCCCTAGAGTCAATAATAAAGTTGTTATTTATATTTCCTTATATCATGATAAATGTTTATTATTCATGCTAGAATTGTATTAACTGGAAACTTAGTACATGTGTGAATACATAGACAAACAGAGTGTCCCTAGTATGCCTCTACTAGACTAGCTCGTTAATCAAAGGTGGTTAAGTTTCCTAACCATAGATATGTGTTGTCATTTGATGAACGGGATCACATCATTAGTGAATGATGTGATGGACAAGACCCATCCATTGGCTTAGCATAATGATTGTTTAGTTTTATTGCTATTGCTTTCTTCATGACTTATACATGTTCCTCTGACTATGAGATTATGCAACTCCCGAATACCGGAGGAACACCTTGTGTGCTATCAAATGTCACAACGTAACTGGGTGATTATAAAGATGCTCTACAAGTGTCTCTGATGGTGTTTGTTGAGTTGGCATAGATCGAGATTAGGATTTGTCACTCCGTGTATCAGAGAGGTATCTCTAGGCCCTCTCGGTAATGCACATCACTATAAGCCTTGCAAGCAATGTGACTAATGAGTTATTTGCGGGATGATGCATTATGGAATGAGTAAAGAGACTTGCCGGTAACGAGATTGAACTAGGTATGAGGATACTGACGATCGAAAATCGGGCAAGTAACATACTGATGACAAAGGGAACAACGTATGTTGTTATGCGGTTTGACCTATAAAGATCTTCATAGAATATGTAGGTGCCAATATGATCATCCAGGTTCCGCTATTGGTTATTGACCGGAGATATGTCTCGGTAATGTCTATATAGTTCTCGAACCCGTAGGGTCCGCACGCTTAACATTCGATGACGATTTGTATTATGAGTTATGTGATTTGATGACTGAAGTTTGTTCGGAGTCCCGGATGAGATCACGGACATGACAAGGAGTCTAGAAATGGCCGAGACATAAAAATTGATATATTGGACGATGTTATTCGGATACTGGATGAGTTCTGAGAGGTACCAGATAACTATCGGAGTGCTGGAGGGTTATCAGAAACCCCCGGGGGAACTAATGGGCCTTCATGGGCCTTAGTGGGGAGAGTGAAGGGACACAAGGGGCTGGCCGCGTGCCCCCCGGCGCCCCCTTTCCTTCCCTTCCCCCTCTCCCTTCCTTCTTTCCCCTTCCTCTAGGTGGAATCCTACTAGGACTTGGAGTCCTATTAGGACTCCTCTCTCCTGGCGCACCCTATAGGGGCCGGCCGGCCTCCTCCTCCCCTGCTTTATATACGGGGGCAGGGGGCATCCTAGAACACATAAGTTTCTCTTAACCGTGTGTGGTGCCCCTCCAAAGTTACACACCTCGGTCATATCGTCGTAGTGCTTACGTGAAGCCCTGCGCCAGTAACTTCATCATCACCGTCGCCACGCCATCGTGCTGACGGAACTCTCACTCGTCCTCAACTGGATCAAGAGCTCGAGGGACGTCATCGAGCTGAATGTGTGCTAAACTCAGAGGTGCCGTAGATTCGGTGCTTGGATCGGTTGGATCACGAAGACGTTCGACTACATCAACTGCATTACTAAACGCTTCCGCTTTCGGTCTATGAGGGAACATGGACACACTCTCCCCGCTCATTACTATGCTTCTCCTAGATAGATCTTGTGTGATCGTAGGATTTTTTTGAAATACTACGTTCCCCAACAAACTCTCCCTCAACCCTCTGCTGAATCAAGAGTTCGAGGGGCGTCATCGAGCTGAACGTGTGCTAAACTCAGAGGTGCTGTACGTTCCTTACTAGATCGGTTGGATCGTGAAGATGTTCGACTACATCAACCACGTTAACCTAATGCTTCTGCTTTCGATCTACGTGGGTATGTGGACACACTCTCCCCCTCTCGTTGCTATGCATCTCCAAGATAGATCTTGCGTGATTGTAGGATTTTTTTTGAAATTGCATGCTACATTCCCCAACAGTGTCATCCGAGCCAGGTCTATGCGTAGATGATAAGCACGAGTAGAACACAAAGAGTTGTGGGCGATAATGGTCATACTACTTACCACCAACGTCTTATTTTGATTCAGCGATATTGTTGGATGAAGCGGCCCAGACCAACCTAACATGACCATGTTCATGAGACCGGTTCCACCGACAGACATGCAACTTGTTTTGCATAAATGTGGCTGGCGGGTGTCCGTTTCTCCAACTTTAGTTGAATTGAATTTGACTACGGCCAGTCCTTGTTGAAGGTTAAAACAACACACTTGACGAAAAATCGTTGTGGTTTTGATGCGTAGGTAAGAACGGTTCTTGCTAGAAGCTCGTAGCAGCCACGTAAAACTTGCAACAACAAAGTAGAGGACGTCTAACTTGTTTTTGCGGGGCATGTTGTGATGTGATATGGTCAAGACATGATGTGATATAAGTTATTGTATGAGATGATCATGTTTTGTAAAAGTCATCGGCAACTGGCAGGAGCCTTATGGCTGTCGCTTTATTGTATGAAATGCAATCGCCATGTAATTGCTTTACTTTATCACTATGCGGTATCGATAGTTGTAGAAGCACTAGTTGGCGAGACGAAAACGATGCTACAATGGAGATCAAGGTGTCAAGCCTGTGACGATGGAGATCATAACGGTGCTTTAGAGATGGAGATCAAAGGCACAAGATGATGATGGCCATATCATGTCACATATTTTGATTGCATGTGATGTTTATCTTTTATGCATCTTATTTTGCTTAGTACGACGGTAGCATTATAAGATGATCCCTCACTAAAATTTCAAGGTATAAGTGTTCTCCCTGAGTATGCACCATTGTAATAGTTCGTCGTGCCGAGACACCACATGATGGTCGGGTGTGACAAGCTCTACGTTCACATACAACGGGTGCAAGACAGTATTACACGCACAGAATACTCGAGTTAAACTTGACGAGCCTAGCATATGCAGATATGGCCTCGGAACACTAAGGCCGAAAGGTCAAACATGAATCATATAGTAGATATGATCAACATAGAGATGTTCACCATTGAAACCTACTCCATCTCACGTGATGATCGGACATGGTTTAGTTGGTATGGATCACATGATCATTTAGATGACTAGAGGGATGTCTATCTAAGTGGGAGTTCTTAAGTAATATGATTACCTGAACTTTAATTTATCATGAACTTAGTCCTGATAGTTTTTGCATATCTATGTTGTTGTAGATCAATGGCCCGTGCTACTGTTTCAAGAATGCGTTCCTAGAGAAAGCTAAGTTGAAAGATGATGGTAGAAACTACATGGACTAGGTTCGTAACTTGTGGATTATCCTCATTGCTACATAGAAGAATTACGTCCTTGAAGCACTGCTAGGTGCAAGGCCTGCTGTAGGAGCAACTCTGGACGTTATGAATGTTTGGCAAACTAAAGCTGATGACTACTCGATAGTTTAGTGTGCCATGCTTTACGACTTAGAATGGGGACTTCAAAGATGTTTTGAATGTCATGGATCATATGAGATGTTCCAGGAGTTGAAGTTAATATTTAAAGCAAATTCCTGAGTTGAGAGATATGAAGTCTCCAACAAGTTCTATAGCTGCAAGATGGAGAAGAATAGTTCTGTCAGTGAACACATACTCAAAATGTCTGGGTACCATAACCACTTGACTCAGCTAGGAGTTAATCTTCTTGATGATAGTGTCATTGATAGAGTTCTTCAATCACTGCCACCAAGCTATAATGGCTTCATGATGAACTATAATATGCAAGGGATGACTGATACGTCTCCAACGTATTTATAATTTTTGATTGCTCCATGCTATATTACCTACTGTTTTGGACTATATTGGGCTTTATTTTCCACTTTTATATTATTTTTGGGACTAACCTATTAACCGGAGGCCCAGCCCAGAATTGTTGTTTTTTGCCTATTTCAGTGTTTCGGAGAAACAGAATATCAAACGGAGTCCAAACGGAATGAAACCTTCGGGAACACGATTTTCTCATCAGATAAGACCTAGGAGACTTGGACCCTCCGTCAAGAAAGCCACGAGGCGGTCATGAGGGTGGAGGGCGCGCCCCCTGCCTCGTGGGCCCCTCGAAGCTCCACCGACGTACTCCTTCCTCCTATATATACCTACGTACCCCAAACGATCAGATACGGAGCCAAAAACCTAATTCCACCGCCGCAACTTTCTGTATCCACGAGATCCCATCTTGGGGCCTGTTCCAGAGCTCTGCCGGAGGGGGCATCGATCACGGAGGGCTTCTACATCATCATCCAAGCCCCTCCGATGAAGTGTGAGTAGTTTACTTCAGACCTACGGGTCCATAGTTAGTAGCTATATGGCTTCTTCTCTCTTTTTGGATCTCAATACAATGTTCTCCCCCTCTCTCGTGGAGATCTATTCGATGTAATCTTCTTTTTGCGGTGTGTTTGTTGAGACCGATGAATTGTGGGTTTATGATCCAGTCTATCTATGAATAATATTTGAGTCTTCTCTGAATTCTTTTATGTATGATTGGTTATCTTTGCAAGTCTCTTTGAATTATCAGTTTGGTTTGGCCTACTAGATTGGTTTTTCTTGCCATGGGAGAAGTGCTTAGCTTTGAGTTCGATCTTGCGGTGTCCTTTCCCAGTGACAGAAGGGGCAGCAAGGCACGTATTGTATTGTTGCCATCGAGGATAACAAGATGGTTTTTTTACCATATTGCATGAAACTATCCCTCTACATCATGTCATCTTGCTTAAGGCATTACTCTGTTTTTAACTTAATACTCTAGATGCATGCTGGATAGCGGTCGATGAGTGGAGTAATAGTACTAGATGCAGGCAGGAGTTAGTCTACTTGTCTCAGACGTGATGCCTATATACATGATCATACCTAGATATTCTCATAAATATGCTCAGTTCTGTCAATTGCTCAACAGTACTTTGTTCACCCACCGTAGAATACTTATGCTCTTGAGAGAAGCCACTAGTGAAACCTATGGCCCCCGGGTCTCTTTCTCATCATATCAATCTCCATCACTTTATTATTGCTTTGCTTTTTTACTTTGCCCTTTTCCTTTTTACTTTGCATCTCTATACCAAAAATATTATATATCATCTCTATCAGATCTCACTTTCTTAAGTGACCATGAAGGGATTGACAACCCCTAAGCGCGTTGGTTGCATTGAGGTATTGTTTTTGTGTAGGTACGAGGGACTCGCGCATAGCCTCCTACTAGATTGATACCTTGGTTCTCAAACACCGAGGGAAATACTTACGCTACTTTGCTGCATCATCCTCTCCTCTTCGGGGAAATCCAACACAGTGCTCAAGAGGTAGCAAGAAGAATTTCTGGCGCCGTTGCCGGGGAGTCTGCGCAAAAGTCAATATACCAAGTACCCATCACAATCCCTATCTCCCGCATTACATTATTTGCCATTTGACTCTCGTTTTCCTCTCCCCCACTTCACCCTTGCCGTTTTATTCACCCTCTCTCTCTCTCTATCCTCCCTCTCTTTCTCTATTTGCCTCTTTTGCACGTTTGCCTTTTGTTTGCTCGCTTGTCGTCATGGCTAGTCTCATATCTTCTCCGTTGTCTCCCGAGAATGAAGTTCTAAATTTTAAACAAAGGGAGGGAGAAAATCTAAAAGATGCTTGGTATAGAATTTGCAATGCTCAAAATAGATCTACCAGGAAGCAATCTACTTCAGTTCTTCTCCGCAATTTTTATGTAGGTGCTGGTCCTTGGTATATATATATCCTTGATAACATTACCGGAGGGAATTTCTTGGGTAGCCATACTTTTGATTCTTATAATGCTATGTTAGATTTATTTGGCTCACCACCTCTTTGGGTTAATGGAACTATGTTAACTTTGGAGCATGTTATGCAAAGACTTGAAATTATTGAAAATAAAGTTGCTACCATTGAACTAATTGAAAATCTAGATAAAAAGATCCACAATCAAATTACCCAATATGGATCTAAGGTAGGAATGACTTTGAAAAATATTAAGGAAAAGAAACCCATAGTCAATGAGAAAATAAATCTAGATTCCACTAGAATCGATAAACTTGAGGGTATCATTACGAACTTGGGAACCGCTTTTTCTTCCGTAAAGAATACACCAAGTCCTCCTACTAAAATTGCCAAGCTTATGTATGTTCCTAGAAATAAGGGTGAATCATCTAGTAAGGAAACTGCGGATCTTAAATCTATAAGTATTCATCCCAATCTTTTGCTATCATTAAGGAACCAATTGCTACAAATGAATTTTTCGATCTTGTGCCTAAGAGTTTGATAATCACTAGAAAGAAAGAAATTCCTAAGGGAGATAGATGCCTCATTGAAGAATTGCCTACCAAAGATGGCAATACCTAGATCTATTCTTGCTTGATATGCCTAGCTAGGGGCGTTAAACGATAGCGCTTGTTGGGAGGCAACCCAATTTTATTTTTATTCCTTGCTTTTTGCTCCTGTTTAGTAATAAATAAATTATTTATCCTCTATTTTGGTTGTGTTTTTGTGTTTAATTAGTGTTTGTGCCAAGTAGAACCGTTGGGAAGACTTGGGGAAAGTCTTGTTGAACTTGCTGTAAAAAACAGAAACTTTAGCGCTCACGAGAACTGCTGTCATTTTTATTTGGAGAGTGCTATTTAGTTAATTCTTTTTGAAGATGATTAATAGATAAATTATTCACGTCCAGCAATTTATTTTAGAATTTTTGCGGTTTCAGATCTTGCGCTAGCTACAGATTACTACAGACTGTTCTGTTTTTGATAGATTCTGTTTTTCGTGTGTTGTTTGCTTATTTTGATGAATCTATGGCTAGTAAAATAGTTTATAAACCATAGAGAAGTTGGAATACAGTAGGTTTAAAACCAATATAAATAAATAATGAGTTCATTACAGTACCTTGAAGTGGTCTTTTGTTTTCTTTCGCTAACGGAGCTCATGGGATTTTCTACTTTAAGTTTTGTGTTGTGAAGTTTTCAAGTTTTGGGTAAAGATTTGATGGATTATGTAACAAGGAGTGGCAAGAGCCTAAGCTTGGGGATGCCCATGGCACCCCCAAGATAATCTAAGGACACCTAAAAGCCAAAGCTTGGGGATGCCCCGGAAGGCATCCCCTCTTTCGTCTACTTCTATCGGTAACTTTACTTGGAGCTATATTTTTATTCACCACATGATATGTGTTTTGCTTGGAGAGTATTTTATGATTTGAGTCTTTGATTGTTAGTCTACCCCAATCATCCTTGCTGTACACACCTTTTAATAGAGCCATACATAATTTGGAATTTGATAGAATACTCTATGTGCTTCACTTATATCTTTTGAGCTCTATAGTTTTACTCTAGTGCTTCACTTATATCTTTTGAGTTTTATAGTTTTGCTCTAGTGCTTCACTTAGATCTTTTAGAGCATGGTGGTGGATTTGTTTTATAGAAACTATTGATCTCTCAAGCTTCACTTAGATTATTTTGAGAGTCTTAATAGCATGGCAATTTGCTTAATAATAATATGCTTGGTATTCAAGATTTGTAAAACTTTCTTTTGAGTGCGTTGAATACTAAGAAAAAATTGATGCTTGATAATTGTTTTGAGATATGAGGATGGTGATATTAGAGCCATGCTAGTTGAGTAGATGTGAATTTGAGAAATGCTTGTGTTAAAGTTTGTGATTCCCGTAGCATGCACGTATAATGAACCGTTATGTGATGAAGTCGAAGCATGATTTATTTATTGATTGTCTTCCTTATGAGTGGCGGTCAGGGACGAGCGATGGTCTTTTCCTACCAATCTATCCCGCTAGGATCATGCGCGTAATACTTTGCTTTGATAACTTCTAGATTTTTGCAATAAGTATATGAGTTCTTTATGACTAATGTTGAGTCCATGGATTATACGCACTTTCCTTCCTTCCACCATTGCTAGCCTCTCTAATACCGCGCACTTTTCGTCGGTATCATACACCCACCAAATACCTTCCTCAAAACAGCCACCATACCTACCTATCATGTTATTTCCATAGCCATTCCGAGATATATTGCCATGCAACTTTCCACCGTTCCGTTCATTATGACACGCTCCATCATTGTCATATTGCTAGCATGATCATGTAGTTGACATCGTATTTGTCGCAAAGCCACCGTTCATAATTCTTTCATACATGTCACTCTTGATTCATTGCATATCCCGGTACATTGCCGGAGGCATTCATATAGAGTCATATTTTGTTCTAAGTATTGAGTTGTAAGGAAAATAAAAAGTGTGATGATCATCATTTTTAGAGCATTGTCCCAAGTGAGGATAGGATGATGGAGACTATGATTCCCCCACAAGTCGGGATGCGACTTCGGACGAAAATAAAGAGGCCATAAAAAAGGCCCAAACAAAAAAATGAGAGAAAAAGAGAGAAGGGACAATGTTACTATCCTTTTACCACACTTGTGCTTCAAAGTAGCACCATGATCTTCATGATAGAGAGTCTCTCATTCTGTCACTTTCATATACTAGTGGGAATTTTTCATTATAGAACTTGGCTTGTATATTCCAATGATGGGCTTCCTCAAAATGCCCTAGGGCTTCGTGAGCAAGCGAGTTGGATGCACACCCACTTAGTTTCTTTTGTTCAGCTTTCATATACTTATAGCTCTAGTGCATCCATTGCATGGCAATCCCTACTCACTCACATTGATATCTATTGATGGGCATCTCCATAGCTCGTTGATACGCCTAGTTGATGTGAGACTATCTTCCCCTCTTTTTGTCTTCTCCACAACCACCATTCTATTCCACATATAGTGCTATATCCATGGCTCACGCTCATGTATTGCGTGAAGATCGAAAAAGTTTTGAAAATGTCAAAAGTATGAAACAATTGCTTGGCTTGTCATCGGGGTTGTGCATGATTTAAATACTTTGTGTGGTGAAGATAGAGCATAGCCAGACTATATGATTTTGTAGGGATAGCTTTCTTTGGCCATGTTATTTTGAGAAGACATAATTTCTTTGTTAGTATGCTTGAAGTATTATTATTTTTATGTCAACATGAACTTTTGTCTTGAATCTTTTGAATCTGAATATTCATACCACAATTAAGAAGATTTACATTGAAATTATGCCAAGTAGCACTTCACATCAAAAATTCTGTTTTTATCATTTACCTACTCGAGGACGAGCATGAATTAAGCTTGGGGATGCTTGATACGTCTCCAATGTATCTATAATTTTTGATTGCTCCATGCTATATTACCTACTGTTTTGGACTATATTGGGCTTTATTTTCCACTTTTATATTATTTTGGGACTAACCTATTAACCGGAGGCCCAACCCAGAATTGCTGTTCTTTTGCCTATTTCAGTGTTTTGGAGAAACAGAATATCAAACGGAGTCCAAACGGAATGAAACCTTCGGGAACACGATTTTCTCATCAGATAAGACCCAGGAGACTTGGACCCTCCGTCAAGAAAGCCACGAGGTGGTCACGAGGGTGGAGGGCGCGCCCCCTGCCTCATGGGCCCCTCGACGCTCCACTGACGTACTCCTTCCTCCTATATATACCTACGTACCCCCAAACGATCAGATACGGAGCCAAAAACCTAATTCCACCGCCGCAACTTTCTGTATCCATGAGATCCCATCTTGGGGCCTATTCCAGAGCTTCGTCGGAGGGGGCATCGATCATAGAGGGCTTCTACATCATCATCCAAGCCCCTCCGATGAAGTGTGAGTAGTTTACTTCAGACCTACGGGTCCATAGTTAGTAGCTAGATGGCTTCTTCTCTCTTTTTGGATCTCAATACATTGTTCTCCCCCTCTCTCATGGAGATCTATTCGATGTAATCTTCTTTTTGCGGTGTGTTTGTTGAGATCGATGAAATGTGGGTTTATGATCCAGTCTATCTATGAATAATATTTGAATCTTCTCTGTATTCTTTTATGTATGATTGGTTATCTTTGCAAGTGACTTTGAATTATCAGTTTGGTTTGGCCTACTAGATTGGTTTTTCTTGCCATGGGAGAAGTGCTTAGCTTTGGGTTCGATCTTGCGGTGTCCTTTCCCAGTGACAGAAGGGGCAGCAAGGCACGTATTGTATTGTTGCCATCAAGGATAACAAGATGGTTTTTTTATCATATTGCATGAAACTATCCCTCTACATCATGTCATCTTGCTTAAGGCGTTACTCTGTTTTTAACTTAATACTCTAGATGCATGCTGGATAGCAGTCGATGAGTGGAGTAATAGTAGTAGATGCAGGCAAGAGTCGGTCTACTTGTCTCGGACATGATGCTTATATACATGATCATACCTAGATATTCTCATAACTATGCTCAATTCTGTCAATTGCTCAACAGTAATTTGTTCACCCACCGTAGAATACTTATGCTCTTGAGAGAAGCCACTAGTGAAACCTATGGCCCCCGGGTCTCTTTCTCATCATATCAATCTCCATCACTTTATTATTGCTTTGCTTTTTTACTTTGCCCTTTTACCTTTTACTTTGCATCTCTATACCAAAAATATTATCTATCATCTCTATCAGATCTCACTTTCGTAAGTGAACGTGAAGGGATTGACAACCCCTAATCGCGTTGGTTGTGTTGAGCTATTGTTTTTGTGTAGGTACGAGGGACTCGCGCGTAGCCTCCTACTGGATTGATACCTTGGTTCTCAAAAACTGAGGGAAATACTTATGCTACTTTGCTGCATCATCCTCTCCTCTTCGGGGAAATCCAACGCAGTGCTCAAGAGGTAGCAATGAACAAGAGAATTCTCAAGCTCTTCGCAATGCTGAAGGCTGCGGAGGTAGAAATCAAGAAGGAGCATCAAGTGTTGATGGTTAACAAGACCACTAGTTTCAAGAAAAAGGGCAAAGGGAAGAGGGGGAACTTCAAGAAGAATAGCAAGCAAGTTGCTGCTCAAGGGAATAAGCCCAAGTCTGGACCTAAGCATGAAACTGAGTGCTTCTACTTCAAAGGGACTGGTCACTGGAAACGGAACTACCCCAAGTATTTGGCGGATAAGAAGGATGGCAATGTGAAACGTATATTTGATATACATGTTATTGACGTGTACCTTACTAATGCTCGTAGTAGCGCCAGTGTATTTGATATTGGTTCTGTTGCTCATATTTGCAACTCGAACCAGGGGCTAGGGATTAGATGAAGATTGGCTAAGGACGAGGTGACGATGCACATCGGAAATGGTTCCAAGGTTGATGTGATCGCTGTCGGCACACTACCTATACATCTACCTTCGGGGTTAGTTTTAGACGTGAATAATTGTTATTTGGTGCTAGTGTTGAGCGTGAACATTATATCTGGATCTTATTTGATGCGATATGGTTATTCATTTAAATCAGAGAATAATGGTTGTTCTATTTATATGAGTAATATCTTTTATGGTGATGCACCCTTGATGAGTGGTCTATTTTTATTGAATCTCGATCGTAGTGATACACATATTCATAATATTGAAGCTAAAAGATGCAGAGCTAATAATGATAGTGCAACTTATTTGTGGCACTACCGTTTAGGTCATATTGGTGTAAAGCGCATGAAGAAACTCTATGTAGATGGGCTTCTGGAATCACTTGATTATGAATCACTTGATGCTTGCGAACCATGCCTCATGGGCAAGATGACCAAGACTCCGTTCCCCGGAACAATGGAGCGAGCCACTGACTTATTGGAAATAATACATATTGATGTATGCGGTGCGATGAGTGTTGACGCTTGCGGCGGGTATCGTTATTTTCTGACCTTCACAGATGATTTGAGCAGATATGGGTATATCTACTTAATGAAACATAATTCCGAAACATTTGAAATGTTCAAAGAATTTCAGAGTGAAGTGGAAAATCATCATAACAAGAAAATAAAGCTTCTATGATCTGATGTGGACGCAAATATTTGAGTTACGAGTTTGGTCTTCATTTGAAACAATGTGGAATAGTTTCGCAACTCACGCCACCTGGAACACCACAGCGTAATGGTGTGTGATGCCCCCGATTTGATCATACACTAGTCATACACGCAAATGTGTACGATCAAGATCAAGGACTCACGGGAAGATATCACAACACAACCCTAGACACAAATAAAATAATAAAAACTTTATGTTACAAGCCAGGGGCCTCGAAGGCTCGAATAAAAATGCTCGAAGACACAAGACTCAGTGGAAGCAATAATATCTGAGTACAGACATAAGTTAAACAAGTTTGCCTTAAGAGGGCTAGCACAAAAGTAGCAACGATCAAAAAGGCAAGGCCTCCTTCCTGGGACCTCCTAACTACTCCTTGAAGTTGAACTCCACATAGAATCATCCGCGGTATCCTCTGGCTCCTAGATTCCATCATATGATCGCAATAACCGAGAAAAGGGAAAAATAAGTAGCAAAGCAACCGTGAGTACTCATCCAAAGTACTCACAAGAAAGGATCTACACTACATGTGCATTGGTATCTATATAAAGGGGTAATATCTATGGGCTAAATTGCAGAATGCCATAGTATGAGGAGGAAAGCTAGTCCTATCAAAGACTACGCTTCTAGCAGCCTCCATCTTGAAGCATGTAGAAGAGAGTAGCTGGTAAGTTCACCAAGTATCATTGTATAGCATAATCCTACCCGACGATCCTCTCATCGTCGCCCTGTGAGAGAGCGATCACAGAGTTGTATCTGGCACTTGAAAGGGTGTGTTTTATTAAGTATCCGGTTCTAGTTGTCATAAGGTTGAGGTACAACTCCGGGTCATCCTTTTATCAAGGGACACGAGTATTCGAATAGATAAACTTGCTTGTAGGGGTGCACCACATTACCCAAAATGCTCGGTCCCTTCGGTAGGACACACTTTCCTGGGACATGCCCGGCATCGGAAGATCAACATGTGCAGCCCCACCTAGGCACAACAGAGCAGAGTGGTAGAGGCTTCGACCTAGGCACAACAGAGCTGACGTCAAGAAGGCTTCGACTGATACCACGCTGTCGAGTGCCCATAATTGTTCCCCTGTAGTTGGTTAGTGCGTATAGGCCAGTGGCCAGACTCAGATCAAATACCAAGATCTCGTTAAGCGTGTTATTTTGAAGTAACCATAGACGCCGACCAGGACCAGGCCCACCTCTCACCTAGGTGGTCTCAACCTGCCCTGTCGCTCTGCCACAAAGATCCACCCAGAGGCTATCGGGACAAAGGTCCTTTCAGCCCCAATCCATGAATTACTCTCTGGTACTCTATGAGCCGACCCATCTTTAGTCACAACATGTATCATATATTATGTATATAGGTACGTACCCGTGATCACGGCCCGAGTGATCACGGCCCGATAGTATAGCATGGCATACGGACAAGAATGCAGGGCCACTGATGATAAACTAGCATCCTATAGTAAGCATTTAGGATTGCAGGTAAAGGTAACAACAGTAGTAGCAAAGACAAGCTATGCATCAGAATAGGATTAACGGAAAGCAGTAACATGCTACACTACTCTAATGCAAGCAGTAGAGAGAAGGAATAGGTGATATTGGGTTGATCAGGGAGGGGAGGGGGGGCTTGCCTGGTTGCTCTAGGAAGAAGGAGGGGTCGTCGTCGATGTAGTCGATCATAGGGGTATCGACAGTGGTCTCGGGGTCTACCAAAAAGAAGTAATAGAGGGGGAACACAATAAATAACTGAGCAATCAAAGCATCACAAAATATAACAAGGCAATACGCGGTGCCAGGGGTGAGCTAACGCAGGGATAGGTGATATCGACGAAAGGGGAAAACATCCGGGAAAGTATCCCATGTGTTTGGCATTTTCGGACAAATGAACCAAGGGAAAGGTTGCATGTTCACTATGCTAGGGATGCGTGACGGACGAACGGACTACGTATTCGGATTCGTCTCGTCGTTCTGAGCAACTTTCATCTATAAAGTATTTTCATCCGAGTTACAATTTATTTTATATGAATTTTCAAAGTTTTAAAGTTTTTCTGAAATTATTTATTAATTGGAATTAAATAAGAAAAAGCCATGTGTACCCAGTGGTAGTCTAGCCCCATAGGCTCACATGCAGGCCCGTTGACTGTTGAGTCAGCAGTCAACATTTGACTCGTCAGACTATGAACAGTGTCGTTGGTCCCACCGGTAAGTGACTCAGTGTATATTTTAAACTAAATCTTTTTTTTAATTTAATCCTGATGGCCTTGGGCCCACTGTCATTGACTTACAGGGGGTAGCACTAAAAGGGGATTACCCCCAATTAAGCTAGGAGGGCCCATGGGGGATCTATACGCGTGCGCCCACGGAGGTGTGCCGGTGGCAACGACATTTGGCTGGCCGGTGGCGGTAGGCGGAGGCGGGTGCCGGAGCTGGGTAGTCCGGGGCGTGCGGCCCACGGCAGGGCGACGACGGTGCAGCGGGGTGAGTGAGGACGCATGCGGGGGAGCAGCACGGTAGCAGCGGGGCCAACGGCGGACAGAGCCGACGAGGGCGAGCGGTGGTGCAGGAGAGGAGCAACGGCGCCGGGGGGAGTGGGGCGCGAGCGGGTGACCCGGCGTAGGAGAGCAGCGTGGTAGAGGAGCAGGCTGGGGCGGGAGCGGGGAGGCATGGCAGCCGGCGGCGAGCGCGGCAGTGGGAAGGCGCGATAGCTTACAGAGGCAGCAGCAGCTTCGTGCGAGCGGCGGCAGCGACGCCGGGCAGCAGTATGGGCAGCCGCAGCAGCACAGGGCATGACCGCGGATGGCTAGGCGTGTGCGCCGGGGCTCGCGAGCGCGAAGCATCGGACACGACGACGGCGAGCATGGGTTTGGTCGGGCACATCGCTATAGGGCAAAACCGAGCGAACCTAGATGCATCTACATGGGCACGGGAGCACTCCCGTGTGCCTAGCTGGCCCCGGGACGGCCAGTAGCCAAGACAGGGAGCACCATAGCAGCGGCGGGGCGTTTTGGCCGAAGCAAAGCGAAGACGACGACGGGACTACGGCTATGGACTGAGAGCGGTTAGGGAGGGGAAACATAGCATAGCTCACCGCAAACTGGAAGAGGAGCTCGTGGAGGCCCGGGGTGGAGTGAAGGCGACGAATTCGTCGATGGAGTCGGAGTGGCCGGAGGTTGAAGACGACATCAGTCCCCGGACTTGGCGGCGTACTGGCTTGATTTCGAAGGCACGGGCGAGGTGGACGAGCTCGGCAGAGCTATCAGACATGCTCAGAGGGTGCATGGTGGACGACGTATGCGAGAATGAGGTGAGCCATGGCGACGGCGACAGCGGGCGTGTCCGCATCGGGACGAGGGAGCATGAGGGATGGGGAAATGCGGCTAGGGATCGACAGCGGCATCGGGGACGCGCTCTTATCCACAAGGGGGGCCATGGGATGGCTGCCCCGTGGCCATCGGCGGCCATGGTGGCCTAGATGGCCGTCACTCCTTCCCCCGCCTCTCCTGTCGAGAGGTGGAAGGAAAGGTCGTGGGTGTTGGGCTGGGCTACACTGTTACACGACCGGGCCACATGCACAATATTGCATTTAGTCTTAATCCTTTTCCCTTTTTTGTTTGTTTATTTCCTTTTTCTGTTTTATTTTAGTTCCTATTTATTTTAGTTTTAACAAAATACCAAAGTGGTCCCTAAATTGATGTTACAAATTAGGTCACAGCCATAGAAAGTTTTATCCCAAAATAAAAATAGTTTATTATTTTATAATAATAATAAAGACATTTAATTAATGGTTTTAGCTACTGTTTTAATTGTTTTAGTGCATTTAAGCATTTTATAAAGACTTGGTTTCTCCACCAATATTACTTATGAATTATTTGTCACATCCAGAACATTTTAGTTTTAACATTTGAAAACTTTATTGTTAGACTCGATTTTGAATTTGAATTCGAACAGGATTTGAATCATCGTGAGATTAACATTAGTAACCATGGTGACGTGGCATCATTAGGAGAGAGTTACTATAGCTTAATTATCCGGGCGTCACAATTGTCCTCCACTAGAAGGAATCTCGTCCCGAGATTTAAGGGGTGGAGTAAGGGGGAAAGGTTCTGGTTACGAAATGCTAGCGAGTGTTCTCGGTCTTGGTTGCTTTTCTTGAAGAGTTCAATCCATTACATTGATGTCTTCATTTCTCTGCTTTAGGTCATCATGATGAATTCGACATCCTTTCTTCGGGAACTCCATCGTACTTACGAAAGAATAAGGGATGGGTATTCTCGGAGAACAGACCTCCGCAAGGTTGACTATCTAGTTGAAAACATCAAGGAAGGTGTTGGAAAGTAAATCTCGAATTGAAACTTAAGAAAATATCAAGAGCAAAGTAAGGAGGTATCATGAAAATTTTCAAGCGGGCAGGCAATCGTTTGATGCTTGAAACAGGGCGTGAAAGGGGTTCAAAGCAATGGGATTAAGTATTGTGTCTGATACCAAAATTGATGATCTCGCGGAAGGTGGCTTGTGAATTACCTACGAGGCCATGTGTGAGGAATAAACTTTGGGGAACAGGGGGTGTACAGGAGAGTCAGGTTTTGATCCTATGGAACTGTGGGTTATGGGCCCACCATGTGGTTAAAAGTAGGAGAGGCATTGACACCTTGCACGGTCATGATAGCAAGACATTTCAGAGGGTATCCTATCAGTTATGTCGGCAACAATGTCGATACCAAGGGCGAGGGACGAAAAGAACCATTTTCCTGCTCGTTGAATGAGTCAGACCATTAGGCAAAGTTCTCATCCATCGGTGGCTACCGGAATGTCATCAACTATAGTAACAGTGTCTTGCTAACAAAATTGTACACCGAGGTGTTTACATAAGGAGGAGAATATTACTGCTTAGATCATATAGACCTCAAGAAAGGTTAAACCAAACAATGGAAAGGATAATATCATTATCAAATTAAACAGAACAATGGAAAGGAAAATGTGTTTAAACAGATACTTCAGGCGTATATGCTTCCAACGACAAATAGAGCATGATATCCGTGACATGATAGAAGTAGAAAACCATTTGGGTAAGGGGAGAGGAATTTCATGACATTACCCAAACAACAGTGTTTGATTAATTGATAAAGAAAATTTAGCATTGTGCTTCAAATGTTCTTATTGATGATAGGAGTACCACATACATGCTTCGAGACAACATTGACTTGGTCTTCAAGCAAAGTTCGGACTTTGGATACATAAAGGATCCATCAGGAACAACTTATAAAATAAGACTTACGATTTCCTTAGGGATGAATCGCTAAGCTTGCTAAAAAGGAAACTATAACAATAGGTCCTCTGGCCAGGTGTGCTAGGCACGACATCATCTTAACGGGTCATATAAAGACCAATGATATAACTCTTGGATATATGTTCCAACCATCATATCTGACCGAGATTCAGATATGATTGGTGTCAGGATACCTCAGACTCAAGATGCCCGAGGAGAAAAGGTGCGACACAAACTGACGAGATGCAATCGAAGATTCTCGGGAAATGAACTATGGAAGCGAGTCCCGAAACAAGAGTTCATCATTAAACCAAGGAGAGGATGAGGAGGCGGCGGATGGATGCTGCCACTTGAGCATGCATTGGTTTTCCCTTGAAGAGGAAAGGGTGATGCAGCAAAGTAGCGTAAGTATTTCCCTCAGTTTTTGAGAACCAAGGTATCAATCCAGCATGAGATAACACGCAAGTCACCTAGTACCTGCACAAACAATCAAGAACCTCGCAACCAATGCGATAAAGAGGTTGTCAATCCCTTCACGGTCACTTACGAAAGTGAGATCTGATAGAGATAGTAATATAAATATTTTTGCTATTTTTGTTGTATAGATGGGAAAGTACATATTGCAAAATAGTAAATGAGATGCGATAATAAAAGAGATGCAATATGATAAGAAAGAGACCCGGGGGCCATAGGTTTCACTAGTGGCTTCTCTCATGATAGCATGTATTACGGTGGGTGAACAAATTACTGCCGAGCAATTGATAGAAGAGCGCATAGTTATGAGAATATCTAGGCAATGATAATGAAATATAGGCATCACGTCCGTGTTAAGTAGACTGAAATGATTCTGCATCTACTACTATTACTCCACACATCGACCACTATCCAGCATGCATCTAGAGTATTAAGTTCATAAGAATAGAGTAATGCTTTAGGCAAGATGACATGATGTAGAGGGATAAACTCAAGCAATATGATATAAACCCAATCTTTTTATCCTCAATATAAACAATACAATACGTTCCTTGCTGCCCCTACTGTCACTGGGAAAGGACACTGCAAGATTGAAACCAAAGCTAAGCACTTCTCCCATTGCAAGAAAGATCAATCTAGTAGGCCAAACGAAACCGATAATTCGAAGAGACTTGCAAAGATATCAAATCATGCATATAAGAATTCAGGGAAGAACCAAATATTGTTCACAAATAAACTTGATCATAAATCCACAACTCATCGGATCGCGGCAATCACACCGCAAAAAGTATTACAACAAATAGATTTCCAAGAACATCAAGGAGAACTTTGTATTGAAGATCAAAGAGAGAGAAGAAGCCATCTAGCTAATAACTATGGACCCGAAGGTTTGTGGTAAACTACTCACACATCATCGGAGAGGCTATGGTGTTGATGTAGAAGCCCTCCGTGATTGAATCCCCCTCCGGCAGATCGCCAGAAAAGGCTCTGGATGGGATCTCATGGGTACAGAAGGTTGCGGTGGTGGAAAAGTGGTTTCGTGGCTCTCCATGATGTTTTTAGGGTATAATAGTATATATAGGCGAAAGAAGTACGTTGGTGGAGCTCCATGGGGCCCACGAAGGTGGGGGCGCGCCTACCCCCCATGGGAGCGCCCCCTGCCTCATGGAAGCTTCGTGGAGTTCCAGACATCCACTCCAAGTCTCCTGGTTTGCGTTTGTTCAAGAAAGATCCTCGCGAAGGTTTCATTCCATGTGGATTCCGTTTGATATTCCTTTTCTGCGAAACACTAAAATAGGCAAAAAAACAGAAACTGGCATTGGGCCTCCGGTTAATAGGTTAGTCCAAAAAATAATATAAAAGTGCATATTAAAGCCCATTAAACATCCAAAACAGATAATATAATAGCATGGAACAATCAAAAATTATAGATACATTGGAGACATATCAAGCATCCCCAAGCTTAATTCCTACTCGTCCTCGAGTAGGTAAATGATAAAAACAAATTTTTTAATGTGGAATGTTACCTAACATAATTTCAATGTAATTTCCCTTATTGTGGCATGAATGTTCAGATCCAAAAGATTCAAGACAAAAGTTTAGTATTGACATAAAAATAATAATACTTCAAGCATACTAACCAAGCAATTATGTCTTCTCAAAATAACATAGCCAAAGAAAGCTCATCCCTACAAAATCATATAGTTTGGCCATGCTTCATTTCTGTCACACAAAATGCTCCCATCATACACAACCCCGATGACAAGCCAAGCAATTGTTCCATACTTAGCCTTTTCAAACTTTTTCAACTTTTACGCAATATATGAGCGCGAGCCATGGACATAACACTATGGGTGGAATAGAATGGTGGTTGTGGAGAAGACAAAAGGGAGGACGATAGTCTCACATCAACTAGGCATATCAATGGGCTATGGAGATGCCCATCGATAGATATCAATGTGAGTGAGTAGGGATTGCCATGCAACGCATGCACTAAAGCTATAAGTGTATGAAAGCTCAACAAAAGAAACTAAGTGGGTGTGCATCCAACTTGCTTGCTCACGAAGACCTAGGGCATTTTGGGGAAGCCCATTGTTGGAATATACAAGCCAAGTTCTATAATGAAAAATTCCCACTACTATATGAAAGTGACAACATAAGAGACTATCTATCATGAAGATCATGGTGCTACTTTGAAGCACAAGTGTGGTAAAAGGATAGTAACATTGCCCCTTCTCTCTTTTTCTCTCATTTATTTTTTTATTTTTTTGTTTGGGCCTTCTCTCTTTTTTTGGCCTCTTCCTTTTATTTATCTATTTTTCGTCCGGAGTCTTATCCTGACTTGTGGGGGAATCATAGTCTCCATCATCCTTTCCTCACATGGGACAATGCTTTAATAATGAAGATCATCACACTTTTATTTACTTGCAACTCAAGAATTACAACTCAATACTTAGAACAAAATATGACTCTATGTGAATGCCTCCGGTGGTGTACCAGGATGTGCAATGAATCAAGAGTGACATGTATAAAAAATTATGAAAGGTGGCCATGCCACAAATACGATGTCAACTACATGATCATGCAAAGCAATATGACTATGATGAAGCATGTCATAATAAATGGAACGGTGGAAAGTTGCATGGAAATATATCTTGGAATGGCTATGGAAATGCCATAATATTTAGGTATGGTGGCTGTTTTGAGGAAGGTAAATGGTGGGTTTATGGTACCGGCAAAAGTTGCACGACACAAGAGAGGCTAGCAATGGTGGAAGGGTGAGAGTGCATATAATCCATGAACTCAACATTAGTCATAAAGAACTCACATACTTATTGCAAAAATCTACAAGTCATTAAAACCAAGCACTACGCGCATGCTCCTAGGGGGATAGATTGGTAGGAAAAGACCATCGCTCGTCCCCGACCACCACTCATAAGGAAGGCAATCAAAGAACACCTCATGCTTCAAATTTGTCACACAACGGTTACCATACGTGCATGCTATGGGACTTGCAAACCTCAACACAAGTATTTCTCAAGTTCACAATTACTCAACTTGCACGACTCTAATATTACCATCTTTATATCTCAAAACAATTATCAAGTATCAAACTATTCAATGCACTCTATATGAAAGTTTTTATTATACCCATCTTGAATGCCCATCATATTAGGACTAATTTCATAACCAAAGCAAATTACCATGCTATTCTAAAAGACTCTCAAAATAATATAAGTGAAGTATGAGAGATCAATAATTTCTATAAAATAAAACCACCACCGTGCTCTAAAAACATATAAGTGAAGCACTAGAGCAAAATTATCTAGCTCAAAAGATATAAGTGAAGCACATAGAGTATTCTAATAAATTCCGATTCATGTGTGTCTCTCCCAAAAGGTGTGTACAGCAAGGATGATTGTGGTAAACTAAATAGAAAATACTCAAATCATACAAGTCGCTCCAAGCAAAACACATATCATGTGGTGAATAAAAAATAGCCTCAAGTAAAGTTAGCAATAGATGAAGACGAAAGAGGGGATGCCTTCCGGGGCATCCCCAAGCTTAGGCTTTTGGTTGTCCTTGAATTCTACCTTGGGGTGCCATGGGCATCCCCAAGCTTAGGCTCTTGCCACTCCTTGTTCCAAAATCCATCAAATCTTTACCCAAAAACTTGAAAACTTCACACTCAACAGAAAATCTCATGAGCAACATTAGCAGAAGAAAACAAATCACCACTTTAATGTACTGTAATTAACTCATTCTTTATTTATATTGGTGTTAAACCTACTGTATTCCAACTTCTCTATGGTTCATACCCCCCGATACTAGCTATAGTTTCATCAAAATAAGCAAACAACACATGAAAAACAGAATCTGTCAAAACAGAATAGTCTGTAGCAATTTGGAGGTTTCGAATACTTCTGTAACTCTAAAAATTCTGAAAAATTAGGATGACCTAAATAATTTGTATATTGATCTATTGCAGTTGGAATTGGTATTTATCGTTCTCTGGTAAAAAAACGAAAATTATTCTCGTGAGCGCATAGTTTCTGGTTTTTCAGCAAGATCAAACAACAATCACCCAAGAAGATCCTAAAGGATTTACTTGGCACAAACACTAATAAAACATAAAAAACACAATCATAATAGGGATTAGATAAATTATTTATTACTAAACATTAACAAAATGTAAAGAACAAAAATAAAATTGGGTTGCCTCCCAACAAGCGCTATCGTTTAACGCCCCTAGCTAGGCATAACAACAAGAATAGATCTAGGTATTGTCATCTTCGGTATGCAATTCTTCAATTGAAAACTCATATCCCTTAGGAGGTTCTTTGTTTTTGCTAATGATCAAACTCCTCGGCAAGAAATCAGGAAATTCATTGGTAGCAAAAGGTTTCTTAATGATATTGAAAAAGCTGGGGTGAACACTTATTGATTTGAGATCCTCATTTTTACTAGAAGTTTCACCCTTATTTTTAGGAACATAAATAAACTTGGCAACTTTGGTAGGAGAAGGGTTTGAGGTAATTTTTAATGACAGAAAAAGCGGACCCCAAGTTGGTTATAATATCTTCGGGTTTATCAATTCTAGTGGAATCTTGATCTATCTTCTCATTGACTATGGGTTCCTTTTCCTTAAGATTTTTTAGAGTAACTCCTATCTTAGATGCATATTGAGTAATTTGGTTGTGGATCTTTTTATCCAAATTTTCGATTAACTCTACAGTGGAAATTTTATTTTCAACAATATCAAGCCTTTGCATCACATGTTCTAAGGTTAAAATAGTTCCATTAACCAGAAGAGGTGGTGGGCCTAACAAATCTATCATAGCATTATAAGAATCAAAAGTATGGCTACCCAAGAAATTCCCTCTGGTAATGGTATCAAGAATATATCTATTCCAAGGGGTGATGCCAACGTAAAAATTGCGAAGAAGAACATAAGTAGATTGCTTTCTAGTGGATCTGTTTTGCGCATTGCAAATTCTATACCAAGCATATTTTAGATTTTCTCCCTCCCTTTGTTTAAAATTAAGAACTTCATTATCGGGAGTATTAACAATGATAGAAGGACTAGCCATGACGGCGAAACAAACAAACTAACACACAGACACACAACAAAAGAGACGAACAAAAAAAGGGGCGAATTAAACGGCAAAGGTGAAGTGGGGGAGAGGAAAACGAGAGGCAAATGGCAAATTATTTAATCCGAGGGAGAAGAGTTTATGATGGGTACTTGGTATGTCTTGACTTGAGCGTAGATCTCCCCGGCAACGGCGCCAGAAATCCTTCTTGCTACCTCTTGAGCATGCGTTGGTTTTCCCTTGAAGAGGAAAGGGTGATGCTGCAAAGTAGTGTAAGTATTTCCCTCAGTTTTTGAGAAACAAGGTATCAATCCAGTAGGAGATAACACGCAAGTCACCTAGTACCTGCACAAACGATCAAGAACCTCGCAACCAACGCGATAAAGGGGTTGTCAATCCCTTCACGGCCACTTACGAAAGTGAGATCTGATAGAGATAGTAATATAAATATTTTTGGTATTTTGGTTGTATATATGGGAAAGTAAAGATTGCAAAATAGTAAATGAGATGCGATAATAAAATAGATGCAATATGACAAGAAAGAGATCCGGGGGCCATAGGTTTCACTAGTGGCTTCTCTCATGATAGCATGTATTACGGTGGGTGAACAAATTACTGACGAGCAATTGATAGAAGAGCGCATAGTTATGAGAATATCTAGGCAATGACTATGAAATATAGGCATCACGTCCGTGTTAAGTAGACAGAAACGATTCTGCATCTACTACTTTTACTCCACACATAGACCGCTATCCAGCACCATCTAGAGTATTAAGTTCATAAGAACGGAGTAATGCTTTAGACCAGATGACATGATGTAGAGGGATAAACTCAAGAAATATGATATAAACCCCATCTTTTTATCCTCGACGGCAACAATACAATATGTGCCTTGCTACCCCTACTGTCACCGGGAAAGGACACCGCAAGATTGAACCCAAAGCTAAGCACTTCTCCCATCGCAAGAAAGATCAATCTAATACGCCAAACTAAACCGATAATTCGAAGAGACTTGCAAAGATATCAAATCATGCATATAAGAATTCAGAGAAGAGTCAAATATTGTTCATAGATAAACTTGATCACAAATCCACAATTCATCGGATCTCGGCAAGCACACCGCAACAAGTATTACATCGAATAGATCTCCAAGAACATCGAGGAGAACTTTGTATTGAAGATCAAAGAGAGAGAAGAAGCCATCTAGATAATAACTATGGACCCGAAGGTCTGTGGTAAACTACTCACACACCATCGGAGAGGCTATGGTGTTGATATAGAAGCCCTCCATGATCAATCCCCCTCCGGCAGATCGCCGGAAAAGGCCCCAGATGGGATCTCATGGGTATAGAAGGTTTCGACAGTGGAAAAGTGCTTCCGTGGCTCTCCCTGATGTTTTTATGGTGTAAGAGTATATATAGGCGAACGAAGTACGTAGGTGGAGCTTCATGGGGCCCACGAGGGTGGGGGCATGCCTCCTGCCTCGTGGAAGTTTTGTGGAGTTCCAGGCGTCCACTCCAAGTCTCCTAGTTTGCGTTTGTTCCAAGAAAGATCCTCGCGAAGGTTTCGTTCCGTTTGGATTTCGTTTGATATTCCTTTTCTACGAAACACTAAAATAGGCAAAAAATGAAAACTGGCACTAGGCGTCCGGTTGATAGGTTAGTCCCAAAAATAATATAAAAGTGCATATGAAAGCCCATTAAACATCCAAAAGAGATAATATAATAGCATGGAACAATAAAAAATTATAGATATGTTGGAGACGTGTCAATGGACTTGGCGACAACTCATCGAGATTTCCAAAAAGGATGGATTTCCACAATCATGTGAATGAGGAGATAACATTTGTCAGATCAAATGATATAATGATGTATGCTCGAGGAAACCATACACAATTAAACATTGGTTGAAAGGTGCACCCGAAATATGGGCTTAGGTAGCATGATCAATGTTAGATTGGTGATTGAATAACCAATAGTCTAAGAATGAACTGTCGACCATTAACTTTAAATAGTAGGGTTGCTAGAAGTTTTGAAATTAGACCTCACAGTTCATTTGTCGGTATTCCAGTTAGCAACAACATGGGGACCAGGAAAATTAACAGAGATTGCGAGAAGTATTACCACATCAAGAGTTCTCAAGAGATGGAGCAACTCTCACAACATCCTTGACGTAAAGGATGGTAATACTCCAAAGTACAACATAATACAAACTGGATAGCAAGTTGCATCGATAACAAGAACAAGTTTGTGATAAAAGGACGATAAGGATGGTAACTCAAATTAACAAGGGACGAGGATGGCACTTATCATCATGAATTCGATTGATATTATGGAAGGAGTCAAAACATTTATGATTACCATGATAAATTTTGTCGAGAGGCTCCATGAAGAATCAATCGAACAGTGACTACATCAAGCAAAAGGAATGATGAAGCGAAAGGTTATTGGAACCAAGGGTACGAAACAAACTCGAAATCAAGCTTGCTGTTCAAGGCAAAATGATACGATGAGGAAGATCGACATAAGGTTATCTCATCGTCGAAAATTGTGCTCCAGGGAGAAGGTCCGGGTAGCACAGTTAAAATTTGCATGATAATGATGTAGCCAATTAGGCTAGGAATGACGTGATGGAGTATTAGACTTCTCAACAACAAAGTACTAGGAGTACTGAATCTTAGTGTTGATTCGATTCACAAATCGGTGTTATCGATTGACGACAACCCAGAACCCGTGGAGTGACTATGACAGGGAAAGGTACTACTTCATCAGAAATTCATAAGATGAAGTGCAATGGGTTGATATTCTCGAGATACTAGGGGGTAATACTCGAAGGTAGAAGAAAATAGAGGTTGGGCAGGCATATTGATCTACAGAAGGCAAGTACTTTAACTTGTCCGAGAAATAGAATCAAAGGAGAACAATCATGGTCAGAAACACGGTTGCAAAGGATTAATTCACATATACTAGATGATATTTATCAAATAAATAGTTATTATTACAAGAAGCTTCCATGATAGGATCTACATCGTGTCCATGGGCATGAACACAAAGTTCAAGGTTGACTCCCACTTCTCTAATGCATAACCTTTCATTCACCTCTTACCTTCGACGAAGTTGTAGTGCTGAAATTTTATCTGACATAACAACAGTAGAGTATGACCCGTAGTAGTTTCTGGGTTCACACAGATAAGAAAAGGCATAGGTTCAACCCATCACGACCTCTTAGGAACATATACCACAAGCTTACGGAGTAAATAACACAAGCTCGAAAGCAGAGCATATTTGACAAAGCAGAGGATACAATTTACCAAAGGCATTATGTATCAGGGAAGAACTCCTCGAGTTTTTTTGTATACGAAGGACACTGTCAGATGATAATTTAACAAAGGATCTGACGGTCCATAACAGAGCTGATGTGAGCATCAGCGCACAACCAGAGGAAAAAGCAATGCAAAGGCATTGGGTTATAGAAGCATCTGACTAATTCAAAGCTCAAGTGCAAAGGAATTATGATTTCCAAATCAAGGGATCAGAAGCAAACACTTTGATTAAGGATGGATAAGCTGAGTAGGCTTAGGGGTACAATCGATGGCAATTTGATTGGTCGAGAACCATCTCCTGTTCAAAATGGCATCTGAGCCAGAAGGATGAATTCTAGGATCCGGTTGAGGATTGCAAGCATTCATAACATATTGAACCAAGAGACTCGAAATGATAATGACAAAGGATACTAAATGAATATTGCTGGTCTTAAGGAACGCAACCAAAATGCAAGCACACAATTGCAGAGCAATAGCGGGCAGAGGATTACCGGAAGATCAGATAGCATCTCAATGTATCTTGTGAAACATATGAACAACGATGGAAGAATAGATACTCGGTAAGTGCGAGGAATTATCCGTTGGGGGTATTCATGAGGAAAGAACTATAGGGAAGTAAACTCAAAGAATTCTCGGAACCACATAGAGCAGTTCGGGGCATCTTGTAATAACAAGATCAATGGGATTGAATGTAGGCAAGTGTATGCAGTTATCCATACTGATATAATAGTGGTGGGGAATTTGCAAAGGCTATGGGCACAAGCGTCTCGGGAAAACATCGAATAGCATCTTCAGAACCTTCTAGTGAAGTAGTCGACCATCTGGAATGAAGAGACTCTCCGAAATGAAGTGGTAACAAGAACATAGAGTTATAATTAGTAAAATCAATTAACCTGAATAGAAGAGAGATCAGAATTCTAAAGTATAGATGAGGAATAAAAGATCCTAATATAACCCAATGGCGACGTGGTCCCGTAAGCCACACAGCCATGTTAGTAAAAGTTTTGCAATGACTAGACTTAACTTCGACCAAGGAGTTGAAACGGGGATTCATACAGGAAGTCGGCTCTGATACCAACTTGTGACGCCCCCGATTTGATCATACACTAATCATAGACGCAAATGTGTACGATCAAGATCAAGGACTCATGAGAAGATATCACAACACAACTATAGACACAAATAAAATAATACAAGATTTACATTACAAGCCAGGGGCCTCGAAGGCTCGAATACAAATGCTTGAAGACACAAGAGGCAGTGGAAGAAATAATATCTGAGTACTGACATAAGTTAAACAAGTTTTCCTTGAGAAGGCTAGCACAAAAGTAGCAACGATCGAAAAGGCAAGGCCTCCTGCCTGGGACCTCCTAACTACTCCTCGAAGTCGAACTCCATGTATAATCATACGCGGGATTCTCTGGCTCCTGGACTCCATCATATGATTGCAATAACCGGGGAAGGGGAAAAAGAAGTAGCAAAGCAACCGTGAGTACTCATCCAAAGTACTCACAACCAAGGATTTACACTACATATGCATTGGTATCTGTATAAAGGGGTAATATCTGTGGGCTAAACTGCAGAATGCCAGAATATGGGGGGGTGGAAGCTAGTCCTATCGAAGACTACGCTTCTGGCAGCCTCCATCTTGAAGCATGTAGAAGAGAGTAGCTGGTAAGTTCACCAAGTATCATCGTATAGCATAATCCTACCCGACGATCCTCTCCTTGTCGCCCTGTGAGAGAGCGATCACAGAGTTGTATCTGGCACTTGAAAGGGTGTGTTTTATTAAGTATCCGGTTCTAGTTGTCATAAGGTTGAGGTACAACTCCGGGTCGTCCTTTTACCGAGGGACACGTCTATTCGAATAGATAAACTTCACTGCAGGGGTGCGCCAGATTACCCAATACGCTCGATCCCTCTGGCTGGACACACTTTCCTGGATCATGCCCGGCCTCGAAAGAGCAACACGTCACAACCCCACCTAGGCACAATAGAGAGGTCAGCACGCCGGTCTAAATCCTATGTGCGCAGGGGTCTGGGCCCATCGCCCATTGCACACATGCACACTGCGAGGGCGGCCGGTGAGCAGACCTAGCAACCTCCATTACAAAGGAAGTTGCGTTACGCGGTCCAACCGGGCGCGCGCCACTTAGTCGCTGACGTCAAGAAGGCTTCGGCTGATACCACGACGTCGAGTGCCCATAACTGTTCCCGCATAGTTGGTCAGTGCATATAGGCCGGTGGCCAGACTCAGATCAAATACCAAGATCTCATTAAGCGTGTTATTTTGAAGTAATCGCGGACACCAACCAGGGCCAGGCCCAACTCTCACCTAGGTGGTCTCAACCTGCCCTGTCGCTCTGCCACAAAGATCCACCCAGAGGGCCGTCGAGACAAAGGTCCTTTCAGCCCCCAATCTGTTAATCACTCACGGGTAGTCTATGAGCCGACCCGTCTTTAGTCACCACATGTATCATATATTATGTATATAGGTACATACCCGTGATCACCTCCCGAGTGATCATGGCCCCATAGTATAGCATGGCAGACGGACAAGAATGCAGGGCCACTGATGATAAACTAGCATCCTATAGTAAGAATTTAGGATTGCAGGTAAAGGCAACAATAGTAGTAGCAAAGACAAGCTATGCATCAGAATAGGATCAACGGAAAGCAGTAACATGCTACACTACTCTAATGCAAGCAATAGAGAGAAGCAATAGGCGATATCAGGTTGATCAGGGGGGGGCTTGCCTGGTTGCTCTAGCAAGCAGGAGGGGTTGTCGTCGATGCAGTCAATCATAGGGGTATCGACAGCGATCTTGGGGTCTACCGGAAGGAAACAACGAAGGGGGAACACAATAAATAACAGAGCAATCAAAGCATCACAAAATATAACAAGGCAATATGCGGTGCCAGGGGTGAGCTAACGCAGGGATAGGTGATACCGGTGAAAGGGGAAAACATCCGGGAAAGTATCCCTGGTGTTCGGCGTTTTCAGACAGACGAACCGGGGGAAAGGTTGCACGTTTGCTATGCTAGGGACGCGTGATGGACGAACGGACTTCGTATTTGGATTCGTCTCGTCGTTCTAAGCAACTTTCATGTATAAAGTATTTTCATCCGAGTTACGGTTTATTTTATATGAATTTTGAAAGTTTCAAAGTTTTCTGAAATTATTTATTAATTCGAATTAAATAAGAAAAAGGTATGTGTACCCAGTGGCAGTCTAGCCCCGGAGGTTGACATTCGGGCCCGTTGATTGCTGAGTCAGTAGTCAACGTTTGACTGGTCAGACTATGAACAGTGCCATTGGTCCCACCCGTAAGTGACTCACTGTATATTTTAAACTAAATCCTTTTTATATTTAATCCTGATGGCCTTGGGCCCACTGTCATTGACTTCCAGGGGGTTAGCACAAAAAGGGGATTACCCCCAATTAAGCTAGCAGGGCCCGCGGGGAATTTATACGTGCGTGCCCACGGAGGCGTGCCGGCGGCCACGACGTTCGGCCGGCCGGCTGTGGTAGGCGGAGGCGGGCGCCGGGGCTGGGGAGGCCGGCGCGTGCGACCCACGACGGGGTGGCGACGGTGCAGTGGGCGAGCGAGGACGCATGCGGGGGAGCAGCGCGACCATCGGCGGACAGAGCCGACGAGGGTGAGCGGTGGCGCAGGAGAGGAGCAGCGGTGCTAGGGGGAGTGGGGCACAAGCGGGCGACCCAGCGCAGCAAAGCAGCGTGGTAGAGGAGCAGGCTGGGGCGTGAGCGGGGATGCATGGCAGCCGGCGGCGAGCGCGGCAGTGGGAAGGCGCAATAGCGTATAGAGGCAGCAGCAGCTTTGTGTGAGTGGCGGCAGCGGCACTGGGCAGCAGTATGGCAACCGCAGCAGCACAGGGCATGATTGGGGATGGCTAGGCGCGTGCGCTATGGCTCGCGAGCGCGAAGCATCGGACGCGGCAACAACGAGCATGGGTTTGGTCGGGCGCAACGCTATAGGGCAAAACCGAACGAACCTAGATGCTAGGCTGCATCTACATGGGCACGGGAGCACTCCCGTGTGCCTAGCTGGCCCCGGGACGGCCGGTAGCCACGACAGGGAGAACCACAGCAGCGGCGGGGCATTTTGGCCGAAGCAAAGAGAAGACAACGACGGGACTACGACTATGGATCGAGAGAGCTTAGGGAGGGGAAACGTAGCGTAGCTCACCGAGAACTGGAAGAGGAGCTCGTGGAGGCCTGGGATGCAATGAAGGTGACGAATTTGTCGATGGAGTCACGGTGGCCGGAGGTTGAAGAAGACTTCAATACCCGAACTTGGCGGCATACTGGCTTGATCTCGAAGGCACGGGCGAGATGGACGAGCCCGACGGAGCTAACGGACATGCTCAGAGGGCGCATGGTGGACGACATATGTGAGAATGAGGTGAGCCATGGCGACAGTGATGGCGGGCGTGTCCGGATCGGGATGAGGGAGAACGAGGGATGGGGAAAGGCGGCTATGGTTCGACAGCCGTGTTGAGGACACGCCCTTATCCGCGAGGGGGGGCATGGGATGGCTGCCCCGTGGCCATCGGCGGTCATGGCGACCTGGATGGCCGCCATGCCTTCCCCCGCCTCTCCTGTCGAGACGTGGAAGGGAAGGCCATGGGTGTTGGGCCAGGCTACACTATTACATGACTAGGCCAAGTGCACAGTACTGCATTTACTCTTAATCCTTTTCCCTTTTTTGTTTGTTTATTTCCTTTTTATGTTTTATTTTAGTTTTAACAAAATACCAAAGTGGTCCCTAAATTGATGTTACTAATTAGGTCACAGCCACAAAAAGTTTATCCCAAAATAAAAATAGTTTATTATTTTATAATAATAAAATGCATTTAATTAATGGTTTTAGCTACTGTTTTAATTGTCTTAGTGCATTTAAACATTTTATAAAGACTTGGTTTCTCCACCAATATTACTTATGAATTATTTGTCACATCCTGAACATTTTAGCTTTAACATCTGAAAACTTTACTATTTGACTCAATTTTGAATTTGAATTCGAACTGGATTTGAATCATCGTGATATTAACATCAATAATCATGGTGACATGGCATCATTAGGAGAGAGTTACTGTAGCTTAATTATCTGGGCGTCACATGGTGTGTCCGAACGTCGTAACCACACTTTATTTGATATGGTACGATCTATGATGTCTCTTACCAATTTACCACTATCGTTTGCGGTTATGCATTAGAGACGGCTGCATTCACGTTAAATAGGGCACCATCTAAATCCGTTGAGAAGACATCATATGAACTGTAGTTTGCAAGAAACCTAAGCTGTCGTTTCTTAAAGTTTGTGGTTGCGATGCTTATGTGAAAAAGCTTCACACTAGTGCGCGTTGGTCCTAAACAAACGGGTTTTCACCCCTTTCCATGATGGCATTTGGAACTGTTGCCAAGTGAGTGTGGGTGATAGGGGGGTCCTTCCCACACGACCCAGAAACTGTCGGGGATGGGGACCCTACAGTACTCCAACTCGTTTCCGCTCACATTGCCATCGCAATCGGTATTCTGTGGTGCTATGTTTACGATGCGTGGCCCATCACAAACAGCTCACTATTATGGTACGTGTATGATGCATGGCCCATCACAAACAGTTCACTGTTAAGAATATTAGCTTATCATCGTATGAGTGTCGGACAGGATTACGAAATGTCGGACAGTCGTAACATCATCGTCCACGACAACTATCACAGACCCTATTCTGTGGTGCAACATTTACGATGCCTACTTCATCAGAAACAATTCATGGTTGCGAATCGTGTACGATAAGGCAACAAACACAAACGTTTAGTTTGCTCGCACCATTTTTTATATTGTCTGACATCGCACAGGCTTTGGAAACGTCAACTATGTGCATGCTTGCACATGTTTCCTCTCTGTGAACCGTCTCGGATTATGGTGTATATCACAAACGTTTGTGTTTTACCATCCGTGTGTGCCGTAACAACCTGGAGAGCATAATTTCACCATAATTTAATTGCTGCTATTTCAAATTGTACCGGATTTGAATTTGAATTTGAATGTATGCTACAGCTTTATTCATATCAATCAGGTTCAAACAACCAATGCATTATTCGATTCATAGGTACATATGTTCAAGAATTACATAAGAACCAAATAAAGAACGATGAAGCACAGTTGTATACTTGTACTATTAAAGACCATAAAGAAAGAGGCAGAATATATTCTGGTTGCTGAACAAGGTGAAGCGGAATGCCCATATTGTGCCCTCCTCCATGCAGAAGGCACCCATGACTCTAGTCCAACCCCTTGTGATGGCCGACCGCCCATCCTTCATGGTCTTCATGAAAACATCTAGATAATCATCGTGTTCTGGTAGAAATACTTTAACCTTTGCATGCCCACCAATCATGTAATTTGAGAGGTAATCTTGAGTAAACTACTTTGGCAACCACTACAAAGGAAAAAGATTCAGACATTGTCATCTAACACAACTCATTATGGGCAGTAAAAAGAAGGCTGCAGAGTTCTTACTTACCATCCCGCAGTTCGCTGTTGTCTTGGATAAAGTGTAAACAAATAGTTTAATTGCCATCTTTGGACCCATTTTACTAACAATCTTTATCAGCTTCCTCACTTGATGTTGTTCATCGATATCTCATTGCCCCATACACAGAAAGGGTAGAAGCGCAGATCTTTACCAATGACATATGTACCTAAAAGCACCAAGTTAATATTAGAAGCTAAACAGCAATTGCACAATGATGTAGTACAACACTCTTTTATAATATGTCTATATACATCCGCATGTGATAGTCCATTTGAAATCTTTAAAAAGATAAATATTTAGGAACAGAGGGAGTATCTTATAACATCCAATATGCTCACATATTAGATGAATTAACCCACCCAAAAAAACTATCCAACCCAAGAGGTGCTAATTGAAACTAGTTCTCCTAGTGCATTTATTGTCAATGTAACCCTGCCATCCAAACAACTCTTTGGATGGAGTTAGTTCAGGGTTAGTAATGAGCTAGAAACTAACTCTAACCTCTAGCTAAGTTGAGTATCCAAACAAGGCTGTGTTGTTGTTGTTGTTGTTGTTGTTGTTGTTGTTGTTGTTGTTGTTGTTGCTGCTGCTCTTCTACGTATATATAGACATCATTAGAACATTAATGTAATACTCTTCCTTGTTGCTATGTAGCCTAGGATTGCACATTTAGACATTAAGTACAATGCATGTTGCTATGTAGCCTAGATATATTACATATGGCCCTAGTTAACCTAACGATAAATGGGTTGCAGATATATTCAGTTAAAAGTCTGATTCACCGATTAGTCCCTTATCAGCCACTGGCCTGTATGGTACCAGCTACCGATATCCTGAACAGTGAGCAGATATAAGCCATGGGATGAAACTAACCTCGATGGAAAATAGCAGTCATTCCCAAAATTGTCCTGTGTAGGTACATCGAGAAGCATGTTAAGCACACCAGTTCATACTTGCACATATAGAACATCACATTGTGAATAACTGGAATAAACAAGGCACACTACGAACAACCAAAGATAGCATTTGAAATTGGACATATGCTAACTACAAAAAACCAAACAATAAAAAAACTTTAAAAGAGGCATATGCTAGCTATAATAGGCTTAACAGCAAGCAAATATATGCATTCCTATCGGTATGTTTAAAACTGGATTGATGAAATGTACTGCACAATAAATAATTTCACATATAGAGCATCACATTATGAAAAACTAAAATAAACAAGGCATACTGCAAACAACCAGATATAGCAACTAAAACTCGACATATTCTCACTACACTACAAATGGGACTCGACAAAACAAATCATGGGTTTCCCCCTGTGAAGAGGCACGACAAAACAAATCATGGGTTTCCTCACTTATCACAGATGGGCTCGTTCCCGTGGGAAGAGCACGGACCCTGGATGCGCTCCATGTTGTCGTAGATGGGCTCCTTCCCCTTGGAAGAGCACGGCTGTAGGGTTCCCTCCTTGATGTCGATGACGGGCGCTTTCCCCTTGGAAGAGCAGATGGGCTCTTTCCCCTTGGAAGAACCAGAGAGGGTGCCCTCCTCGTGGTCGCCATCGATGAGGTCTGACTTGGAAGCTGTGGATCCTAAGCCAGCATCGCAGAACGTGTCCTTTAGAAATGACAAAAGGGGCTCGACGGCGATGTAGAATGGCAAATTGTTGACAGCGAGCCAGAGGAGATCAGCGGCGGGGCCACGGATGAGATCGACGGCGGTTGAACCCGAGGGGTTGGGGGTGGGCCACTTAACCTCTGACATAGCCCGCCTCAGGCCGTCACAGTCACTGTCGACGACCTCGATGTCATAGCCGGCGGCCGAGACATGCCCGCATACTCTAGCCCGCTACTTGAGTGCATGCCGCCAGTAATGGTCGTCAGCTTCCTCGGCGACGTCAGGAGAAGAGACCAGTATACACCTCTTTTGGGCCAGTCGCTCCTCGAACTCCACGGGAAGAGTAGCCGGGCTTAGGTTGCGACGCTCTGGAGTGGGGGGCGGGGATGGGGATGGGGATCTGTGGGAAAGGGGGCATTTGGTAGGCGTCATCTAAGAAACTCAGGGCGTCCTGGGTATGGAGATCGGTGGGTAAGCTGCACGGGCAAACCGGTGGATGTTGACAATGGAGGCCTTGCGGCGGCGGTGGGGACCTTGCTAGGGTTTCGAGCGAGGGAGGGTGTGTGTGTGTGTGCACTCCCAAGGAGGTTTTGGTGTGTGTATGTGTGTGTGTGGAGGGGGGGGGTGTTTGAGGAAATGACGCGGGTACTAAAAAGTTTACTACGCGGTAGTCAAACGCGGGAGTGAAATGCCGAGCTATTGAAATTTTTGATGATTGTGCATTGCACACGGTTCGAAGATAACAACCGTGTGTTATGAAACAGAAATCACCTCGAGGCGGGCAGATATTTTCTAGGGATGCAGTCGGGATTGGGAACAAGAAACATTGCACACGGTCCGGAGATAACAACCGTGTGTTATGAAATAGAAAAACCCTCGAGGTGGGCAGATATTTTTGAGAGGGGGAGCCTCATGGAGCCCAATGTACTGTGCGGATGTGGTGTGCGTGACAAGGGCACCGGCGTGGCACACGGTTAGTTTGAGTGAACCATGTCTGTTGCGTCATCCGACTTATCTAATGTCCATAAATTTGGCGAAAAATGATGCGGGAGAGGGTCAGGACACGAACACACTTGCATGTGGACCAAATTTATGTATCAAAGGGTGGTTTGATTTTCAAATACCAAATGCAACTTCGATCTGGCACCTCTCTCGCAAAGCGCACGGTATTGCTTGCCCCCACCCCCCTCGTGTCGGCATGAATTGGGAATCCTAAGCTATGAATGCATGCCCCCTCCCCCCAATCGAGGTTCACCTAGCAAAGTGCGAAGTAGCTTGCAGACCCCCTCCTTCCTCATGTCGCCACGAAGGGAATCCTAAGCTATGAATGCATGACCCCCAACCGATTTTCATTCACCTAACAAACGGCGAAGTAGCTAGCAGCCCCCCTCCCTCGTGTCGGC
>NC_041388.1:221804265-221858517 GCF_002162155.2 Triticum dicoccoides | reverse complement strand
GTTCACCTAGCAAAGTGCGAAGTAGCTAGCAGGCCCCCTCCCTCGTGTCGCTACGAAGGGAATCCTAAGCTATGAATGCATGCCCCCCAACCGAGGTTCACCTAGCAAAGTGCGAAGTAGCACCCCCCACACACTTTCAGTCGGCGGGTCAGAGATGCATATCTCACCAAGATGGATCGTAAAACGGACCAAGAATAATCCACCTTGGTCGTACAACCTCTCTCTTGTTGTTGGTCAAAGTGATGGCCGTCCATGCGACCCTAGAGATGGGCTAGCTCGCCAATAATCACGCAAGTAGCTAGTCCCCGAAGACAACCATTGCATGCGTGTAGCCCAAACATATGTATGGAGAGGTGTGTTTTTGAGTAACAATGGAACAACTTTGATGTGGCACTGTGATTTCGAACTAGAAATCCCCACACTGATTGAGGGTTAGGTTGACGATGCATATGTATGTTACACCACACTTCAAGCCAATGACGGGGATTCATGCATGCATGCGTGCATAATATATGTGCCCAAACTTAAGGTCTGAATCTCACCATGAACTATACTATGATAACACGAACCAAATGAAGAATCCGCCATGGTAACCTATCTTGTTGTTGGTCAAGGTGATCATGGATGTCCACACGGGCCCACGAATATATAGTCTTGTCGCCGATAACCACATGAGGGAGTGTATCGTTCGAAGGAAACCACTACATGCATATGTATGGAGGTGATGCGTACATGCATGTTTGAATACACAACATTGATGTGGCGCATGCGTCAAAAATCATACACTAGCTCCCCACACAGAGCGATATCGGTTCATGATGTGTCGTTGTACTAGCCACTTCGACTCGACGGGAGGGATTCATGCGTACACATGCATGTGTGTGTGCTCAAACTGTATCATGCATGTCATCCCAGAGCAAAAATAATAATCCCCTCCTAGGTCAAATTAACCTCTCTTGTTTTCAGGCAAAAAGTAGTAATGGACCAAGCGGGCCCACAGATGGAAAGCATCGATATCGTTGATAACCGCTTAAGTGGGTGCCAGAGGACAACCAGCACCGCTTTGCATGTGGGCCAAACATATATATGGTGAATACCCAAAATGCACAACTTTGATGTGCCACATGCCTCAAAAACCGTAAACCATGCACCCACACAGAGCGAGGTTCATCAAGCGTACTACATATGATGGTCCCCTTCCCCCCTCTTCACTGCGTACTATATGCTCCTGCTGTAATATATGTACAACCCAAAAGAATCCTCATCGATGGTGAAATTAATTAACCTCTCCCGATGTAGATCAAAGTGATGCATGCATGCATTGATGATGGCCTCGTGGGCCCACAAATGGAAGCCTCACACATGAGTGTCCTAGCTAGGATATGCATGTGCCCCAAAAAGGTGTTGTATGATGTTTGAATAGCCAATTTCACAATTTTTATGTGGCACGTGCCTCGGAAACCAAAAAGTCCCGACATTGAGTGAGGTGTAATTGTTCACGGACGCATACATATAGTACATATGCTAGTCCCCTCCCATCTCTTCGACGCATACTATATACCACCATAACACAAACAAAAATGATTCTACCTTGCTGGTCAAATTAACCTCACTGTTGGTTGTTCATCAAAGTGATGGACGACGACCTCGCGGGCCCACAGAAAGCGTCACATGCGAGTACCGAGTGTCATGTAAGACAACCATCGGCTGCATGTGGCCAAAACATTTATGTATGAAAGGGTTGTGTAATGTTTTAAATAATGATTTCACAACTCTGATGCGGCATCGACCTGTCTAACAAAACAGCCAACCCACACGCTGGCTCACAACTCATAGTGTACTGCGAGCTACCCGCCACCCCCAGCCACACACACCCACACACACACCGTGAATCCACCACAACTACGATGCATGTTAAATTAATTATCCCACGGTGAACATATATGTTACCAAAGGAGGGACGTTTTAATTTCAGAAAAATCACAGAGATCATTAAAGACGTTTTAGTATATTGATTGTTTGATTTTCAACGGGTATAATGTGCAAAAATCTGTGCAAAAATCAAATTTGAGCTACATGCACATGTGACAGTGCACCTAAATGGATTGTAAAAACACATGTGTCTCACTGGGTGCATGTTTACTCCTAGTGCAACAAATTTCAAACATTGAGAATCTTGATTTTTAAATTCTAGTATATCCAGAACTTATTTGAAGTTCATGAAACTTATCGTGTTGTCATATGGACACCAATACAAAGTGGCACTGTATTTTTTTTGTCAAATTTGAGACCAGTTGTGATGTAATCTTTATCTAATTACAGACAAGAGATTATTAATAATTGGGAACCAATATCCCAAACAGAATATTTATTCGAATTGTGAGCGTTAGACCAACAATGGATACGTGCCATGCTTCGGTAGCATTAATCATCCAAATAGAAAAACAATATACGTGCCGCCGCGCAACCCGTGTGCCGTGCGAGCAGGCGTGAGTTGACGGGATGCGTCCGCCGTGTAGGAAGACGGGGAGGCGTGCGTGCAGGTGTGTGAATTGACGGAGGCGTGCTCGCTGCGCGGTGTCATCAGGAGGCATGTGAGTAGCTGTGTGAAACTTTGGTAGGCATGCCAGCAGTCTGATGCGCAGGCTCACCGGGAGGCGAGCCATCGGTTTGACCACCGCCCGCCTCTCTCCCACAACTCCCACTACTCCATATTAATGGTGCGCCCGAGCGACCGCAACCCCATCCTCTCTACACACACAATCCTCTCTCTCCGCTTGCATCCTTGACGCCGCTCTCAGTCCTCAAAGCCGTCAGTGTATGAGGATGCCCCCGAAGTGCCCCATCGGAGGGAGTGGTGATGCCGGGGCTGCTAAAGCACCGGAGCACAATGTGGAGATGGAGACAGAGGTTGCCGTCACCGCCGACGAGTTATTGCTGCACCCTGACGTCGTCGAGCTTCCACAGCTGGAGGCGGAGTTCCACACAGACTTCGATGACCACTCCGGCGACGACTCCGACGACTACTCCAGGGATGACTCCGACGACGACGGATAGCTGGTTAGTCATCTATACCCATTTGTGTCAAATAGATCATAGGGTTTCTCTTGTTACTCCTTCCTCCCCCTTTTTGGAATAGAAATCCTATGGTTATGTCCTCCCAATCCATGAAATCTGAGCAAGTTTCGTTAGATCCTTGTAGTGTATTGATTGTTTGAATGGTACAGGTGATAAGTGATTAGTTGTTTCATCTGTGCAAATGAATTCTGCTAGTAATCTGACTAGGGTTAGTGTTCGTGCTAATAATTCCTAGCCAGGGCTTGACAATTGATTTTGAATGACCTACGTATGTTTATGCCATTATTTTCTTCAAGATTGGTCTGTACATAGATGACTGTGCTTAAAAATCGAACCATAATCTCTGGATATGTATAAATAAATAGCCATAAATTCCTAATCCTACTTCATGTCATGTAATCATTGATTTGATGCCAAATTTGTTTTACTATTTGTATAGGTGATGTCTGACGATGTGGACAGCGAGGATGAAGATGTCCAGAGGAGGTACAACAGGCAAATCCCGAGGGAGCTTTATGCGGGAATGCATAACAGGCGTATTAGGACTTGGAACGACGGCTATGGATGCCCATTTTGCAACCAGAAGCTTCATGACACATATCTAAGTATTCTGGCACATGCAAGAGGACGGGCCGTTGGCTCCTTCAAGCAGAAGTATTCTCACAGGGTGGCACATGACGCGTACGCAGAGTACCTGGAGAGGCTTCAGGATCGTGCCGGCTGCATGTGACATGAGATGTGGGATGGATCGAACTATGTACGCTTGAGTATGCTTAATGCGGTTGAACTATGTACTACTTATGGTTGAACTATGCTTATGTACATGTACGCTTATTATCTATGTCTGAGTATGTTAAGTATTTGGTCAAAATTACAAAGCGGGACCAATAAACCAGGACAGAGGTAGTACGTCAATCACACATGGTTCACAAAATTGGAACCGTGTGCAATGACTTCCATTTTTCCTGTTGCTTCAATCACACGTGGTTCGCTCTAGCAAACCGTCGCCCCCAAAGTTCTTTGTGGGACAGAAAACCCTCACCACCCAATTCAAAAAAGAAAAAACAGAAAACCCTCACCATCCCCATGTCACAAAAACCCTTACCCCGCCCCCACCCCCTCGGCCCCTACGGTACATTCCCCATTCACACCTGCACAAGCTCCTCCGCGTCTATGCCATGGCACCGCCTATCGCGGCGGTAAACACTTAGCTTGCCGCCTGCCGCCGCCGCTAGGCTGCCGGCAAAGCCCACTGCATTTCACCACTTCCGCTTGCCGTCGCCTATCGCCATCGACTTTCTCGATGCTGCTCGCGGTCGAACCAGCTCCGCTCGGTTGGGGAATCTACCATACCGAGGGTTCTTTCTCATGGACGATAAGGTATTATCTCATCTCTTATCCCAGTTCATCTGCCTCCTTTAATTACCCAGGGGAAATCGCCATGAATTCATTTTTATTCGAGCTGATTTGAGGGTTTTCTTCCATTCATATAATGGACAGTGCACCGACACTTCAGGACTTTGCGACCTCCGCCAGAGATTCCATCTCACCGTATCAGATAACTTGAGGACGTGCGCGGTATGTTCAATCTCATCCTAAATCGGTTGGCATGGCCTACTTTCCTGAACATATTCTAAATATTGCTACATTTGGATAAAAGCTGCCACATGCACCATATACGTGAAAGGGGATTTTCCCCTCTTCTTTCTATATTAGGCAAATTAATGATGTATTGTTCTTTCGATTACTCTCATATTTCCATGACATCATGTTTACCCTATCTGTTTAATTATAGATTTTTGTCTTTCGATTTCAACTGCTGTACAATTCTTTCAATTTGGGCCCATATTTGCATGTTACCATATTTTCTTTAACAATCCTACCGTTTTCTGCAGAACATCCCTTATTATGCAACAGATTATGTAGTGCACAATTTTTCCCTTTACATAGATGAAGGCTCCATGGATGTCATACTGCACACAAACCATGGATTTACAATCGTTGCTACTGTAAGACTTGATGAACGCGGTGACTCCTATTTTGGCACTGGCTTTTGGAAAGAAATTGCAGAGTTTTATGTACTGAAAGCTGGCACTAAAATTGCACTGCACATAAAAGGGCCTGGTCATGAGATCTATGCTAACTTCCCCGACAAAATCATCCGTCCAGACTTTTTTCGAAGTAAGTTTTCTTTTCAACTATCTGCATGTTGACTTACCCAGCAATGTCAAATGAGTTGTGTAGTATTTAAGCAACCAATGGTTATTCCCTTTTCTTACTATATTCCTACCTAATAACTACTAGTTACCAATACACTTTTCTGTTGCCCTGTTTTAACTAAATATTCCATGTACTCCCATTTCTATTAGAAAGCGCCGCTGACAAGGAGACTCCGGAGGTGGAGAATGGGGCTGCCAACAAGCAGAGGCGGGGCGAGCTAGAACCGCAAGCGACTCCAGTAGACCAAAACTTCATCAGCAGCCTCCCCTATGATATGTTGAGAGTCAGCATCTCCCTCCTTCCAATCAAATATGGGGCATGGACAACCGTCCTTTCTCGGCGGTGGCACCCCCTATGGAACTCTAGCCCTCTCGACCTCATCGACACCCACAAGCTCTGCCATGGCTATCGCAAAAGCTTGGATGCGTTCTCCAAGATCCTCGGCAGTCACCTTGGCCCAACCAAAGGCCTTAGAATGGGCAAGTTCCGTTCCAACGGCAAGGACCGAGCCAAGCTTGACGACAGGTTTCGATCCCCCGCCCTAGATCAGCTCGAGGAGATCACTTTTGATGATGGGCATATGCGATCGCTACCAATGTCTGCACTCTGCCTCGCGCCCACGCTGCATTGCCAAGTTCAGGAACTGCCATCCCCCCTTAATGACGCGCCCGCTCTTATTCTACCACGACTAAAGCACCTCGAGCTCGTCGCCATCTGCCTCTCAAACGGTGACATGGAGCGCCTGCTCCTGGCTGTACTGCACTCGAGTACCTTCGTCTTCAGGCGATCAATGGGTTGAGTACCTACCACATCACCTCCATGACTCTCCGGACTATTTATGTGTGTTGCTGGTGTGGCAGGAAGACATCACAAGATGTGTACCACGGTATGGTCATTGAGGACACACCTGCACTTGAGAGATTACTTGTAGTTGATCAAGAAGGTCCAACAAGAATCAATGTCATTTCTATGCCAAAATTGACAGTGGTGGGCTACTCGTCTCACAAATACTCCGAACTTGTTATTGGATCCACAACTATTCAGGTACAACAGCCGCCTTCTACCTCTCCTTATACAAATTAACATTATTTCTAATTTTGAAGATGTTTGTTCATATGCCATTCAGAAAATGATTCCGACAAGCTTGACCCCGAAACTGCGCACAGTGAAGGTCTTGGCACTAGAATCTATCGGCCCCAACCTGATATGCTTTCCGTGCCTCGAGAAGCTATATATCGAGGTGATGCTCCTTTCCTGTTAAATGTTAACCATAAGGGAGTTCATGTTTTCTTAGGGAACTTTTCATCCACTCCAACCTCTTGTGAAGAAGGCTACATTTTTCTAGAATGTAATCAAATGCCCATGTTAATCATGTCAGATCGAAGATGGCATGTTAGTGCATTTTACAAATCCTGCAAACCAAATAGGCCTGTAGTAATGTTCAAAACTGCATGTAGGCACTAACATGTTTTCTTCTTTTGCAGATAAGATTAGGCCCAGTGGTGGATAATCTGATACAATATAACAATCACGTCGAATGCCTAGATCTACATCTCTCAGAAATTACTTTGAACTCCTACCTAGGGACCTTATGGGAGATTATATTCGCCAGGTTCTTTGTTCTCAGAGCAAGGGTGCTGAAGGAAATGAGGTTTGCCCTACATTTATTTCGCAAAAATGAATGGTTTGTTGATCAGTGCCAGTGCCTGTGGCAGAATGGAGTAAGCTCCAAAAAATGCTAAATTTCATTTTGGAACTTCATATGATAGAGTAATCAGAATCATCGGGTCAAACCCATACATGACTTCTTAGTGGTTGACCCCTTTGCAAAAATTGTGAGGTTTCGAAACCAGACTTAGAAGCGGTGATATTAGTTTGAACCTCTCTAATATCCATGTTCAGCGGATCAGCGCGAGCGTTTGCAGCTGATGAGCTGAATTTCATTTCTAATATTAGTTTGAACCTTGTAATCTTCGAATTTGAGCCATATAACTCTGGAATTTGAACCTTGTAACATTTCAAACTTTTGTGGTACAATCATTGAAATGGCATCGTATGAGACTTGTATATTGCTAACACTATTTTGAACTTAATATGCAATGGTCTTAGATTATATTAACCATTCTCAAATCAGTTTACCTTGTCAATCTCACAGCACACGATATGTATAGCTAACTCGACTACGATCTTCGACATTATTGCACATAGTTGGTTTCTTCCACTGTGTCCACTTGAGTGTCCATCATCACCCTTCTATGTAACTTTGACCTCAGCACCCACGGGTAAACTTATGATCGAAGTCATTCCACACACTTTGTTTTTACAAAGCTTTTTGCCAATAAATGCCCATGATTTGTCCCTCTTCTAGCCGACGCGTGGCCAAACAAGCCGGGCTGGAAGCTTGCACGGTAAACAACGCGGTAGCACGGGAACAGGCTCACCAACAATACATTTGGTGCCTCTTTGAGTCCACGTGTGCGGGGCGGTGTTGTCAAGCGTGCACTGGAATGCTCCGCTATGAACACCGTGACAAGAGGTGACGATTACAGGCCGGCCGGCCCCCATTTATTACAGCGGCCATTTAACCCTTGTGTCTCTTCAACCTTTTGATCGCGCCCCACCATTGCAAGAAGCACACCCACCACGAGAAATTCTTAGAGGGTATCCTGCGCCGCTCCAATGGTGCTCCGAGCGGCTGCCGACGACGAGCAATAGTTCACCATGCGTGCCGTGGTGGACACCCACAGAAGGTTCATGGACCTCTCGGTGGTGTACACCAAGGACCCGGTATGGGTGGAGCACTCCATCCACATCGTGGAGCTGTTGCTTGCCGTGGAGAAGTACAAGGTGGTCGGGTTCGACCTGAGGACACCCTCGCTCGTGCCGGGTCTCATTCCAAGGTCGCTGTCACCCAGATGTGTGTGCGCCACCACATTCTCGTATACCACTACTTCCTGGCCACAAGGCCTTGCGAGCGTTTCACCAGGTTTGTGAACAACCCCCACTACATGTTTGCTACGGTGGACATCACCAACAATGTAAATGCGCTCGATAATTCGGGCATCGCCTGCCAGAATCTTGTCGACATCCAGGGCCAATACAAGATCTGGGGCAGCAAGGAGTATGAGAAGGACTCACTGGTTCACCTCGCTGAGGCCATCATCGACCCCTACTACAGGGACATGAAGGATTCATGCAATAAGGACAAGCGTGCCTGGCACTCAGCCTGGATGGAGAAACTCGACAAAGCTCACGTCGTGTATGCGGCCAAGGAGGCGTACACGAGCTACGACATGTACAGGCAGATCGTTGACATGAGGAAGTGCCTCCTTCCCCAAAACGGCCAGGGATCCAGCCGGAAGCAGAGCAATGGCAAGCGTCGTTGCAACAATAAGTAGATGATTAGATCCTCATTTCTCCTACTTTAGTATGCATGTAATTGCTTGCTTTGGTGTGTGTAAATGTTATGTGTGTAGTCACTTGTGTAATTGTATGCTTAATTTGGTTATGCAATGCTGTCTTTTTAAGTATATATGTTGATGCTCTGTAGATAGAGCGCAGATGTTGTGCGGACAAAGAAAATCACATCACACACGGACTAAACAATGTAACCCGTCGGTGATGTTTTCATCAATCACTCACAATTGTATACCAGCAATTGTTTGCTCACAACACACCCGGCTTGTTAGCAGTAATCGTCTGTGTTGTTATGGGTCTTTGCACACGTTTCGGATTACACACCTGTTTGCCTCGTATCACACACATCTTGTTCATTTGAACTATTTATGCTCTCATGTCTCAATGCAAACAGTTCATCCGAGTGAACCGCGTGCTGTGTATCGCACACACCTTTGATCTGGCTGTCCATTTCTTTTGTGTTGCCTGATCACAAACAGTTCATCCGAGTGAACCGTATGCTGTACATCACACACAACATCATCTGGCTGCCCGTTTCTTTTGTTCCTCCTCATCGCAAACAGTTAATTGAGCTGAATCGTATGCCCTGCATCGCACACACAACTAAAATCTGAACCGTGTTTGATGCATCCTCCATCGCAAACATTTTGCACATTTTTGACGGTTTTTTACACCACCATTTGCGATTATGGCATCACACACAGTTTCATCGAAGGGTCTCTGATCATAGTGTCGCGATAGCAGCATCCTGCAGTAGTGTCAGCCTAATAATCTCGAACCCGAATCGGAGAAATGCGTCTTCATAGGATACCCAAAGTAAACTGTTGGGTACACCTTCTACCACAGATCCTAAGGCAAGATATTCATTGCTAAGCATGGATCCTTTCTAGAGAAGGATTTTCTCTTGAAAGAAGTGAGTGGGAGGAAAGTAGAACTTGATGAGGTAGTTGTACCTTCTCCCGAATTGAAAAGTAGTTCATCACAGAAATCAGTTCCAATGATGCCTACACCAATTAGTGAGGAAGTTAGTGATGATGATCATGAAACTTCAAGATCAAATTACTACCGAACCTCGTAGGTCAACCAGAGTACGTTTTGCACCAAAGTGGTACGGTAATCCTGTTCTGGAAGTCATGTTACTAGACCATGACAAACCTACAAAATATGAGGAAGTGATGATGAGCCCAGATTCCGCGAAGTGGCTCGAGGCCATGAAATCTGAGATGGGATACATGTATGAGAACAAAGTATGGACTTTGGTTGACTTGCCGATGATGGACAAGCCATAGAGAATAAATGAATCTTCAAGAAGAAGACTAACGCTGACGGTAATGTTACTGTCTACAAAGCTCGATTTGTTGCAAAAAGTTTTCAACAAGTTCAAGGAGTTGACTACGATGAGACCTTCTCACCCATAGCGATGCTTAAGTTTGTCCGAATCATGTTAGCAATTACCGCATTTTATGATTATGAAATTTGGCAAATGGATGTCAAAACTGCATTCCTTAATTGATTTCTTAAAGAAGAGCTGTATATGATGCAACCATAAGGTTTGGTTGATCCTAAAGGTGCTAACAAAGTGTGCAAGCTCCAGCGATCCATTTCTGGACTGGTGCAACCATCTCGGAGTTGGAATATACGCTTTGATAGTGTGATCAAAGCATATGGTTTTATACAGACTTTTGGAGAAGCCTGTATTTACAAGAAAGTGAGTGGGAGCTCTGTAGCATTTCTAATATTATATGTGGATGACATATTGTTGATTGGAAATAATATAGAATTTTTGGATAGCATAAAAGGATACTTGAATAAGAATTTTTCAACGAAAGACCTTGGTAAAGCTGCTTATATATTGGGCATCAAGATCTATAGAGATGGATCAAGGCGCTTAATTGGACTTTCACAAAGCACATACCTTGATAAAGTTTTGAAGAAGTTCAAAATGGATCAGTCAAAGAAAGGGTTCTTGCCTGTGTTACAATGTGTGAAGTTGAGTAAGACTCAATGCCCAACCACTGTAGAAGATAGAGAGGAAATGAAAGTCATTCCCTATGCCTCAGCCATAGGTTCTATCATGTATGCAATGATGTGTACCAGACCTAATGTGTGCCTTGCTATAAGTTTAGCAGGGAGGTACCAAAGTAATCAAGGAGTGGACCACTGGACAATGGTCAAGAACATCCTGAAATACATAAAAAAGACTAAGGATATGTTTCTCGTTTATGGAGGTGACAAAGAGCTTGTCGTAAATGGTTACGTTGATGCAAACTTTGACACTGATTGGGATGACTCTAAGTCGCAAACCAGATACATATTTATATTGAATGGTGGAGCTGTAAGTTGGTGCAGTTCCAAGCAGAGCGTCGTGGCGGGATCTACGTGTGAAGCGGAGTACATAGCTGCTTCGGAAGCAGCAAATGAAGGAGTCTGGATGAAGGATTTCATATCCGATCTAGGTGTAACACCTAGTGCATCGGGTCCAATGAAAATCTTTTGTGACAATACTAGATCAATTGCCTTAGCAAAGGAATCCATATTTCACAAGAGAATAAAACACATCAAGAGACGCTTCAACTCCATCCACGATCAAGTCAAGGAGGGAGACTTAGAGATTTGGAAAATACATACGGATCTGAATGTTGCAGACCCTTGACTAAGCCTCTTCCATGAGCAAAACATGATCAGCACCAAGACTCCATGGGTGTTAGAATCATTACAGCGTAATCTAGATTATTGACTCTAGTGCAAGTGGGAGACTGACGGAAATATGCCCTAGAGGCAATAATAAAGTTGTTATTTATATTTCCTTATATCATGATAAATATTTATTATTCATGCTATAATTGTATTAGATGGAAACTTGATACATGTGTGAATACATAGACAAAACAAAGTGTACCTAGTATGCCTCTACTAGACTAGCTCGTTAATCAAAGATGGTTAAGTTTCATGACCATAGACTTGTGCTATCATTGGATGAACGGGATCACATCATTAGGAGAAAGATGTGATGGACAAGCCCATCCGTTAGCTTAGCATAACGATCGTTAAGTTTTATTGCTATTGCTTTCTTCATGACTTATACATATTCCTCTGACTATGAGATTATGCAACTCCCGAATACCGGAGGAACACCATGTGTGCTATCAAATGTCACAACATAACTGGATGATTGTAAAGATGCTCTACATGTGCCTCCAAAGGTGTTTATTTGGTTGGCATAGATCAAGATTATGATTTGTCACTCCGAGTATCGGAGAGGTATGTTTGGGCCCTCTCGGTAATGCACATCACTATAAGCCTTGCAAGCAATGTGACTAATGGGTTAGTTACGGGATAATGCATTACATAACGAGTAAAGAGGCTTGCCAGTAACGAGATTGAACTAGGTATGAGGATACCGATGATCGAATCTTGGGCATGTAACATACCGATGACAAAGGGAATAACGTATGTTGTTATTACGATTTGACCGATAAAGATCTTCGTAGAATATGTAGGAACCAATATGAGCATCCAGGTTCCGCTATTGGTTATTGATGGGACATGTGTCTCGGTCATGTCTACATAGTTCTTGAACCCGTGGGTCCGCACGCTTAACATACGATGACGATTTGTATTATGAGTTATGTGTTTTGGTGACCAAAGATTGTTCGGAGTCCCAGATGAGATCACGGACATGACGAGGAGTTTCGAAATAGTCGAGAGGTAATGATTGATATATTGGACGAAGGTATTCAGACACCGGAATGGTTTTGGGACGTTTCGGATATTTATCGGGGTACCGAGGGGTTACCGAAACCCCCTAGGGAAGTAATGGGCCTTCATGGGCCATAGGGGAGAAAGAGAGGGGAGCCCGCCGGGTGGCGTTCGCCCCCCAACGGAATCCGAATTGGACAAGGGGGAGGGGGCACGGCCCCCTTTCTGTTGGGGAACATATTAATTTCAAAAAAAATTCCTACGCACACGCAAGATCATGGTGATGCATAGCAACGAGAGGGGAGAGTATGCCTACGTACCCTCGTGGACCGAAAGCGGAAGCATTTATCAACGCGGTTGATGTAGTCGTACACCTTCACGATCTGTCCCGATCAAGTACCGAACGTACGGCACCTTCGCGTTCAGCACACGTTCAGTTCGATGACGTCCTCGCCTTCTTGATCAAGCAAGAGGGGCGAAGTAGTAGATGAGTTCCGGCAGCACGATGGCGTGGTGACGGTGTTGGTGAAGAACAATCTTTGCAGGGCTTCGCCTAAGGACTACGAAAAATATGACGGAGGATAAACTAGAGGGGACGGGGTTGCCGGCACACGACTTGGTGTTTCTTGATGTCTTTTGGGTGATAGCCCTACCCCTCTATTTATATGTTGTGCCTTGGGGTCGAAACTTGGAGTAAAAGCCTCCACAAAGTTGGTTTCACCCGAAAGGCAAGAGTCCTTCTCGGACTCCAGGGCCAGACGCCAGGGTTCCCGGCGTCTGGACCCAGACGGTAGGGACCCTGGCGTATGGCCCCTGGACTCTGCAAAACTTCCTTTTGCGCTTTCCAAAAACCTTGTGGGCTTTCCCCTTTGGCCCAAATAAAGTGTTATCGTATCCAAACATTTCGGGAAACATCCGGAACCCCTTTCGGTGAATTCCGGAACCCTTCCGGAGACCAAACACTATTATCCCATATATCAATCTTTATCTCCGGACCATTCCGGAATTCCTCGTCATGTCCGTGATCTTATCCGGAACTCCGAACAACATTCGGTTACCAATATACACAACTCATAAATACTATATCGTCAACGAACGTTAAGCGTGCGGACCCTACGGGTTCGAGAACTATGTAGACATGACTGAGACACTTCTCTGGTCAATAACCAATACCGGAACCTGGATTCCCATATTGGCTCCTACATATTCTACGAAGATCTTTATCGGTCGAACCGCATAACAACATACGTTGTTCCCTTTGTCATCGGTATGTTACTTGCCCGAGATTCGATCGTCGGTATCTCAATACCTAGTTCAATCTCGTTACCGGCAAGTCTCTTTACTCGTTCCAAAATACATCATCCCGCAACTAACTTATTAGTTACAATGCTTGTAAGGCTTATAGTGATGTGCATTACCGAGTGGGCCCAGAGATACCTTTCCGACAATCGGAGTGACAAATCCTAATCTCAAAATACGCCAACTCAACAAGTACCTTCGGAGACACTTGGAGAGCACCTTTATACTCACCCAGTTACGTTGTGACGTTTGTAGCACACAAAGTGTTCCTCCGGTAAACGGGAGTTGCATAATCTCATAGTCATAGGAACATGTATAAGTCATGAAGAAAGCAATAACAACATACTAAATGATCAAATGCTAAGCTAACGGAATGGATCAAGTCAATCACATCATTCTCCCAATGGTGTGATCCCGTTAATCAAATGACAACTCATGTCTATGGTTAGGAAACTTAACCATCTTTGATTATTGAGCTAGTCAAGTAGAGGCATACTAGTGACACTATGTTTGTCTATCTATTCACACATGTATTATGTTTCTGGTTAATTCAATTCTAGCATGAATAATAAACATTTATCATGAAATAACGAAATAAATAATAACTTTATTATTGCCTCTAGGGCATATTTCCTTCAGTCTCCCACTTGTACTAGAGTCAATAATCTAGTTCACATCTTTATGTGATTAGTTCACATCTCCATGTGACTAATACCCAAAGGGTTTACTAGAGTCCATAATCTAGTTCACATCGCTATGTGATTAACACCCAAAGAGTGATCATGTTTTTCTTATGAGAGAAGTTTAGTCTATGGGTCTGCAACATTCAGATCCGTATGTATTTTGCAAATTTCTATGTCTACAATGCTCTGCACGTAGCTATTCTAGCTAATTCCTCCCACTTTCAATATGTATCCAGATCGAGACTTAGAGTCATCTAGATCGATGTAAAAAGCTTGCATCGACGTAACTCTTTACAACGAACTCTTTGTCACCTCCATAACCGAGAAACATTTCCTTATTCCACTAAGGATATTTTTCACTGCTGTCCAGTGATCTACTCCTAGATCACTATTGTACTCCCTTGCCATAATCATGCTAAGGTATACAATAGGACTGGTAAACAGCATAGCATACTTTATAGAACCTATGACTGAGGCATAGGGAATGACTTTTCATTCTCTTTCTATTTTCTGTGATGGTCGGCTTTTGAGTCTTTACTCAACTTCACACCTTGCAACACAGACAAGAACTTCTTCTTTGATTGTTCCATTTTGAACTACTTCAAAATCTTGTCAAGGTATGTACTCATTGAAAAAACTTATCAAGCGTCTTGATCTATCTCTATAGATCTTGATGCTCAATGTGTAAGCAGCTTCATCGAGGTCTTTCTTTTGAAAAACTCTTTTCAAACACTCCTTTATGCTTTCCAGAAAATTCTACATTATTTTTGATCAACAATATGTCATTAAGATATACTTATCAGAAATGCTGTAGTGCTCCCACTCACTTTCTTGTAAATATAGGCTTCACTGCAAGTCTGTATAAAACCATATGCTTTGATCACACTATCAAAGTGCATATTCCAACTCCGAGAAGCTTGCACCAGTCCATAAATGGATCGCTGGAGCTTACACACTTTGTTAGCACCTTTTGGATTGACCAAACCTTCTAGTTGCATCATATACAACTCTTCTTTAAGAAATCCATTAAGGAATGTAGTTTTCACATCCATTTTCCAGATTTCATAAAATGTGGCAATTTGCTAACATGTTTCGGACAGACTTAAGCATCGCTACGAGTGAGAAAATCTCATCATAGTCAACACCTTGTACTTTGTCAAAACCTTTTTCGACAAGTCTAGCTTTGTAGATAGTAACACTACTATCAGCGTCCGTCTTCCTCTTGAAGATCCATTTATTTTCTATGGCTTGCCGATCATCGGGCAAGTCAACCAAAGTCCACACTTTGTTCTCATACATGGATCCCATCTTAGATTTCATGGCCTCAAGACATTTTGCGGAATCTAGGCTCATCATCGCTTCCTCATAGTTCGTAGGTTCGTCATGGTCAAGTAACATGACCTCCAGAACAGGATTACCGTACCACTCTGGTGCAGATCTTGCTCTGCTTGACCTACAAGATTCGGTAGTAACTTGATCTGAAGTTTCATGATCATCATCATTAGCTTCCTCACTAATTGGTGTAGGTGTCATAGGAACCAGTTTCTGTGATGAACTACTTTCCAATAAGGTAGCATGTGCAGTTACCTCATCAAGTTCTAGTTTCCTCCCACTCACTTCTTTCGAGAGAAACTCCTTCTCTAGAAAGGATCCATTCTTAGCAACAAATGTCTTGCCTTCGGATCTGTGATAGAAGGTGTACCCAACAATTTCCTTTGGGTATCCTATGAAGACACATTTCTCTGATTTGGGTTTGAGCTTATCAGGTTGAAGCTTTCTCACATAAGCATTACAGCCCCAAACTTTAAGAAACGACAACTTTGGTTTCTTGCCAAACCATAGTTCATAAGGTGTCATCTCAACGGATTTTGATGGTGCCCTATTGAACGTGAATGCAGCTGTCTCTAAAGGATAACCCCAAAACAATAGTGGTAAATCAGTAAGAGACATCATAGATTGCACTATATCAAATAAAGTATGGTTATGACGTTCGGGCACACCATTATGTTGTGGTGTTCTAGGTGGAATGAATTTGTGAAACTATTCCACATTGTTTTAATTGAAGACCAAACTCGTAACTCAAATATTCGCCTCTGCGATCAGATCATAGAAACTTTATTTTCTTGTTACGATAATTTTCCACTTCACTCTGAATTTCTTTGAACTTTTCAAATGTTTCAGACTTATGTTTCTTCAAGTAGATATACCCATATCTGCTCAAATCATCTGTGAAGGTCAGAAAATAATGATACCCGCCACGAGCCTCAACACTCATCGGACCTCATACATCAGTATGTATTATATCCAATAAGTCAGTTGCTCGCTCCATTTTTCTGGAGAACGGAGTCTTAGTCATCTTTGCCCATGAGGCATGGTTCGCAAGCATCAACTGATTCATAATCAAGTGATTCCAAAAACCCATCAGCATGGATTTTCTTCATGCGCTTTACACCAATATGACCTAAACGGCAGTGCCACAAATAAGTTGCACTATCATGATTAACTTTGCATCTTTTGGCATCAATATTATGAATGTGTGTATCACTACAATCGAGATTCAACAAACATTTTCATTGGGTGTATAACCATAGAAGGTTTTATTCATGTAAACAGCGCAAGAAAGAATAATACCCCGGTCGACTCCAAAGCAAACGACGACCACATGGACCCAGCGACAGAGCAGGATGAACCAGCGCACGGCGAACATAGTACGGAGCCACTGTCCCATCACGGCAACGCCGAGGGTAAAGCTCATCAACCTGTCTCCGGAGAGGAGAATAGTCCAGACGACGATGCACACATCATCCCGGAAAGGCACTTGGAGCAAGAGGACCTCCACAGAAGGTTTATTGCCACCGTGAGGAGTCTGAAGAAGCAGAAGCAAAGGCTTAAGGCCGCGCAAAATACACTCAACAGTAGATGGAACAAAGTGCTCGACACTGAAGAAGAGTACGGTGGCAGCCGCCACACAAAGAGCTATCCAAAGTGCAAGCTGCTGCCTGAATTCGATGACGAGGCTTTAGAGCCTATACAAACGAAAAATAAAACGGCCGATCAGCCGGATCGACCACCCCGTGGCCGCGATAAGGCGGCTAACGATGTCACACATAAGTCAGCACACGATTTACGTGAGGACTTGCACCAAAAAGCCGGTATGACCAGGTCCATCTACGGATCTAGGAAGCGCGCTCCGACACAGAATCAAAACCGGAAACTACAACCGTCAGAATGCCATGCCACATCCAAATACAGGGGTGCCGCGCACCCCCTATGCTTCACCGATGAGGTTCTGGATCACGAATTTCCAGAAGTATTCACCTGGGGTCTGGATTGAGGACTTTATCCTTCATATCCACATGGCTAGCGGAGATGATCTCCATGCCATCAAATACTTGCCCCTCAAGTTGAAAGGACCAGCTCGGCACTGGCTGAAGAGCCTCCCGAAAACTCAATTGGATGTTGGGAAGAGCTCGAAGATGCTTTTAGGGCTAATTTTCAAGGGACCTATGTCCGACCTCCGGATGCACACGATTTAAGTCATATAATTCAACAACCCGGAGAGTCAGCCCGAAAGCTTTGGAACAGATTCCTCCCTAAGAAGAATCTAATTGTCGACTGCCCGGACGCCGAAGCGTTAGCGGCTTTCAAACACAGTGTACGTGACCAATGGCTCGCCAGACACCTCGGCCAGGAAAAACCGAGGACAATGGCAGCCCTAACAAGCCTTATGACCCGCTTTTGCACTGGCGAAGACAGCTGGCTGGCCCATAGCGGCACCAGCGACCCAGGCACATCCGAAGTCAGGGATGGTAATGGAAAACCGCGACGAAATAAAAGCAAGCGTCGAAACAATGAAGACAGCCCAGACAACATGGCGGTAAACACCGGATTCAGGGGCTCTCGACCCGGTCAACGGAAAAATGCATTCAAAGGTAGCAGAGATGGACCGTCCAGCCTAAACAAGATTCTAGACAGATTATGTCAGATTCATGGCACCTCCGACAAACCGACAAATCACACCAACAGAGAATGCTGGGTTTTCAAGCAGACCGGCAAGCTAAACGCCGAACACAAGGGGGGGGGGGGAGACACCAAGCGAAGACGAGGATGAGCCTCGCCAGCCGAACACTAGGGGACAGAAAAAATTCCCATCGGAGGTCAAAACAGCGAACATGATTCACGTAATGAAGAGGAGGAGCAAACACACACTCCGAGACGTATGCGCCATGGAGCCTTCTACCCCAAGTTCAACCCTTGTCGGCCTGCCCGATCACTTTTGATCGCAGGGATTACCCGACTAGTATCCGGCACGGAGGATCGGCTGCCTTGGTACTAGACCCAATAATTGACGGATACCATCTCACCTGAGTCCTTATGGACGGTGGAGTAGTCTTAATCTGATATATCAGACACAGTCTGCAAAATGGGGATAGACCCGACAAGAATCAGCCAAAGCAATACTACCTTTAAAGGAGTAATACCAGGCCCAGAGGCCCGCTGCATGGGCTCTCAAGTACTAGAGGTTGTATTCGGTTCTCCCGACAACTTCCGAAGTGAGAAGTTAACCTTCGATATAGCTCCATTCCGAAGCGGCTATCAAGCACTACTCGGAAGAATGACCTTCGCTCGTTTTAGTGCAATACCGCATTACACTTATCTTAAGCTTAAGATGCCCGGTCCACGTGGCATCATCATAGTTAGCGGAAACACAGAATGTTCCTTACATGCGGAAGAATGTGTGGCGGCTTTAGCAGCCGAACACTGAACGGCCTCTCCAACCAGAGTAAATGATCGGTCGTCAATATCGCGGACACGGCTAGACGAGTCCGGCACACCACTAGCTATAACAGCTCAGATAAACCTAAGACTGGGTCGATGGATATACCCCCATAGGTGGTGCTAGGGGCTTCCCACATGTAAAAAGGACGACAGTTCGGCTTGACCTTATTTAGATTGAATTTTAATGGTTTATTAAGAATAACCAATTTTTCGCATGAAAACTTTCACCTAGGCTTTTCTCTCTTACAGATGATCATCGTGCTACACCCTTCCAGGATACGGCACAACGGAGACACAGGCGTAGACGTGCAGCAGGGCCCCGTTCAAAGGTTTCTTTTTAGATTAAGACCCTATGTAAACCTTTTTTACTCTCTCTTGTTGCTTCACACCCTCCGGCTACTCAACATAACCAAGAGGGATGCTGGCGTTATTGACATTTCGTCACGTCAGACTACGTTCTAAAGACCGAATACCTTAGGGAGTGTTCGGCGTCGCCAGTTTGGCCTTATATGCATCAGCTCCGAATCATGTCTTTGGTCAATAGTTGAGTTTGCCCAACTCCCGTGTTTTGCTACCTTACGTTCCGCTCTATCGGCTAAGGTGGCATCGGGAGAACTACTGCGATTGTGCCCTGGTTCATCTGGATGAGCACCTCAGTAGAGAAAGCCAAAAACTGACTGTCATGATAAAGCGCGAGACTGGTCAACCACTCGAGGGCTCAGCGGAATCTTCGTGACTCCTCCGCATTAACGAAGGACTGGTTTTCAGGTGATGTATGTACGCGCATCGTATTCGGATAAGCGCAGAAGTACCAGGGGCTATATAGTAGCCCCACTGTCAGACTCCTATGGCTAACTGAAAGTGTTAAAGCAATATAGTCCGATTGCCTTGTTCTCCGCGCTATCACCTCCTTAATGGACCAAGACATTGGATCAAGTGTGAATACGCGTTTTTCCGAACACCCCCGCATTATACGCGTGGGGGCTGAAGCCGACGACTGCAAACTTTCAGGTTATATACATACATAAATGGCCGCACAGGAGGTATCACAATACTTTCAGGCAAAAGTATAAACACAGCCTTTATAATCCAAATAGCATTGTTTTTACAATTGGGATACAAGTCACTCGAACATGATACTCTTCGAGCACTGAGCCCCTATTAAACGAGCGCCTTCTAGGACTTCTTCAAAATAGGGCTCGGTTGAGACCTGGCCTACAGCCGGACCCTGGGTTGCAATAACGGTGGCATCAATCTCTGCCCAGTATGTCTTAACACGGGCAAGAGCCATCCGCGCACCCTCTATGCATGCCGACCTCTTTACGGCGTCGATATGCGGCACAACACCAAGGAATCGTTGCACTAAACCAAAATAACAATTCGGCCTTGGTCCTTCCGGCCAAAGATGATCCACGACAGACCTCATGGCAAGCCCAGACAACCTATGGAGCTCAGTCCACTCGGCCATTTGCTCATTTAACAGCACCGGACGCGTTGGAGCACTGAACTGCGACCAGAACAACTTTTCCACTTTGTGATCTTTCTGATCTTTGAAAAACTCAGTCGCATCAGCAGCACTCATTGCTAGGTCCGAATACGCATCTGCAACACTCCATAATTGATCCAGACGGGCATACTTCGGATCTCTAAACTTCGTCCGCAACAAAAATTGCTTCCTAGCCGTGATATCTCCGGCCTGATGGAGCTCCTCCTTTGCCGCTCTGATTTCAGAGCAGGTTTCCTTGGCTGCTACTATGTCTTTCTTCAGGTCCGTCGCTTTCTCTTGGCTTTCCTTTTCAAGAAGCTCATACCGGTCAGCGGCATCCTTCATCTTAATAGCCATCTTGGCTATTTTATCTTCGCTCTGGCGATAAGCAGCCTGTTCGGCTCTTAATTCTTCGGACGCCTTTAGGGCAGCTGCATCACTTCTCCTGGCTTGTTCCTTGGCTTGGGCAAGCTCCACCCGAAGGGTCTCCACGGAGGCAGCTCCATCTGCAGCCATAGCATGTTATAGATACTAGCATCATGCTCCTCTTAATATCTGTTGACCACCGGAGAATACATACCCTGTGCCTCGTCAAGCCGCTTGTTCACAAGCATGATGTCGGCATCTGCCGTATCAAGTTGCCGCCTCAATCCGGAAAACGCAGCAGTCTGGCCAGCCACCAGACCGTCAGCCGCATGGGACTACGATCCTCTGTTTGCCGCCTCTGGACATCAACCAGAGTATCAGAGGCTACTATCTGTATAGAGCACACCTAGCGTGTGCGGTACCATCAAAAAATTTATATATTACTTTGCGTACCTCAAAGCCTCTTAGCAGACTCATAAAAGCTTCATGCAACCCACTTTTGGCGGATGAAATCCTCTCAACTACCTTACCCATTAAAGTACGATGCGCCTCTGAGATAGCCGCTTGCTCCAAAAGACCCATCAGTGCGTCCGGTTGCGCACCGGACAGTCCCAGACTCTTTTTGTTGCTCTCCTTAGGAGACGAATGCTCCGGACTTTGGGTGGCCGAAGGGTTACATTCTGGCCTCGACGGATCAGGAGAAATCCTCCGTGAGGACACCTCAGGGTCGTCCGCCCCAGGAGGCGGGGAGACAGGGGGAGGCGTTTCGCTCTCCATCATCTCCGGAAGAAGACCCCCCTAAGACGAACTCTGTTGAGAAGGGCTATGAGCCGGACTGCAAGATATATGTCTCAGTTATTGTCCTCAGAGATAAAGCAGGATATATTTACCAAAAGTACTCTCGATTCACTTACAGCTCAGTGAAGGGCTGGCCCCCTTGCGGGCACTATGCGGTAAGGACGCCCTCCGGGGCAGGGCCCCCTGGCAAAGGTTTCTTTCCTCATTTGGAAACCTTCGTTTCCAAGTCTTCAGGGGCGGTCCTTTTCCTTCCTTGGGGAGAGGGGATGTAAAACCACTCCCGCTGCCATAAGTTGGACACCTTCGGGAAGGAACCCTTTGGCCATGGAGCATCGGCGCCTTTGCTTATTATGGCGCCTCCGCATTCTGTGTGTCTCCCATCGATCATCTTCGGCTTCACATTGAAGTCTTGAGCCATAATACGAAGTGTAGGGTGATGCGAAGGAAGGCCTCACACATGACGATAAACGATGAGATGTGAAGGATGGAATCCGGGGCTAGATCATGGAAATCGAGCCCGTAATAGAACATAAGCCCTCTAACAAAGGGATCAAGACCAAAGCCTAGCCCTCGAAGGAAGTGGGAAACAAACACAACACTCTCGTTGGGTTCAGGAGTAGGGATGACCTGCCCTTGAGCGGGCAGCCTGTGCGAGATTTCGGCGGTCAGATACCTTAGCTTCTTGATGTCCTCCTCTCTGACAGAAGAGGCCATCCACCGGCCTTGAAGGTTGGATCCTGACATGGTTGAAGGTCCGAAGCGCTTAGCCTGAGCCTTGAGTGTTGGAACTCAAGGTGGGCGAAGGGAAGGATCGAGCGCGAGAAGAAAATGACAGGCCTTGGCCCCTTTATAAAGAGGATGAATATCAAGCGTCCTCCGCGTGGCCGTTCAAAACTTGCCTAAAATCAAGGAGTCATACCAGCAGTCGCGGTTGGGTTACCCATTGATGAGAATCCCGTGATAAGGGGACACGATCTCTGCCTCGACAAGACATGCCAAGAAAACCGCCTCGCAATATGTGAAGTAGCTGGTTGGGAAAAACGGTTCGTAATGACCGGGCCACGTCAGGACATCACGTTATGAAAAGTTGTCAGCACATTAGATTTGTGGAAATATTATACTCTCTAAGGTGGTATGTGGAATTTGTTTTGTAGAGCCGGACACTATCCTTGTGTTCGAATCTTCTATGGAGTATTCAGAGGAAGAACCCACCTTGCAATGCCGAAGAAAATCTGCGCCGGACTCATCGTCATTGAAGCCTGGTTCATGGGCTACTGAGGGAGTCCTGGATTAGGGGGCCCTCGGACAGCCGGACTATATCCTTCGGTCGGACTGTTGGATTATGAAGATACAAGATTGAAGACTTCATCCCGTGTCCAGGTGGAACTCTCCTTTGCGTGGAACGCAAGCTTGGAAATTCGGATATGTAGATATCCTCCCTTGTAACCGACTCTATGTAACCCTAGCCACCTCCGGTGTCTATATAAACTGGAGGGTTTAGTCCGTAGGACAACAACAATCATAATCATAGGCTAGCTTCTAGGGTTTAGCCTCTATGATCTTGTCGTAGATCAACTCTTGTAATACTCATATGTTCAAGATCAATCAAGCAGGAAGTATAGGGTTTTACCTCCATCGAGAGGGCCTGAACCTGGGTAAACATTGTGTCCCCTGCCTCCTGTTACCATCCGCCTTAGACGCACAGTTTGGGACCCCCTACCCGAGATCCGCCTGTTTTGACACCGACACCCTGTGCGGATCACATCACCATCACTGTCACCACGCCGTCGTGCTGACGAAACTCTCCCTCAACCCTCTGCTGGATCAAGAGCTCGAGGGAGACTGAAGGAAATATGCCCTAGAGGTAATAATAAACTTGTTATTAATATTTTCTTATATCATGATAAATTCTTATTATTCATGCTAGAATTGTATTAATCAAAAACTTAGTGCATGTGTGAATACATAGACAAACAGAGTGTCCCTAGTATGCCTCTACTAGACTAGCTCGTTAATCAAAGATGGTTAAGCTTCCTAACCATAGACATGTGTTGTCATTTGATGAACATGATCACATCATTAGTGAATGATGTGATGGACAAGACCCATCCATTAGCTTAGCATAATGATCGTTTAGTTTTATTGCTATTGCTTTCTTCATGACTTATACATGTTCCTCTGACTATGAGATTATGCAACTCCCTAATACCAGAGGAACACCTTGTGTGCTATCAAATGTCACAACTTAACTTGGTGATTATAAAGATGCTCTACAGGTGTCTCTGATGGTGTGTGTTTAGTTGGCATAGATCTTGATTAGGATTTGTCACTGCATGTATCAGAGAGGTATCTCTAGGCCCTCTCGGTAATGCACATCACTATAAGATTTGCAAGCAATGTGACTAATGAGTTGGTTGTGTGATGATGCATTACGGAACAAGTAAAGAGACTTACCGGTAACGAGATTGAACTAGGTATGAGGATACCGACGATCGAATCTCGGGCAAGTAACATACCGATGACAAAGGGAACAGCATTTGTTGTTATGCGGTTTGAGCGATAAAGATTTTCGTAGAATATGTAGGAGCCAATATGAGCATCCAGGTTCCTCTATTGGTTATTGACCGGAGATATGTCTCAGTCATGTCTACATAGTTCTCGAACCCGTAGGGTCCGCACGCTTAATGTTCGTTGACGATTTGTATTATGGGCTATGTGATTTGATGACCGAAGTTTGTTCGGAGTCCTGGATGAGATCACGGACATGACGAGGAGTCTCAAAATGGTCGAGACATAAAGATTGATATATTGGACGACGTTATTCGGATACCGGATGAGTTCCGAGAGGTACCGGGTAACTATCAGAGTGCCGGAGGGTTATCGGAACCCCCCGGGGGAACTAATGGGCCTTCATGGGCCTTAATGGGGAGAGAGAAGGGCCACAAGGGGCTGGCCGTGCGCCCCCCATCTTGGGTCCGAATTGGACTAGGGGAAGGGGGTGGCGCCCCCCTTTCCTTCCCTTCCCCCTCTCCCTTCCTTCTCCCCCCTTCCTCCAGGTGGAATCCTACTAGGACTTGGAGTCCTAGTAGGACTCCTGTCTCCTGGTGCGCCCTACAGGGGCCGACCGGCCTCCCTCTCCACTCCTTTATATACGGGGGCCGGGGGCACCCTAGAACACACAAGTTTCTCTTAACCGTGTGCGATGCCCCCTCCAAAGTTACACACCTTGGTCATATCGTCGTAGTGCTTAGGTGAAGCCCTGGGTCGGTAACTTCATCATCATCGTCGCCACGCCGTTGTGCTGACGGAACTCTCCCTCGTCCTCAACTTGTTGAAGAGCTCGAGGGATGTCATCGAGCTGAACATGTGCTAAACTCGGATGTGTCGTACGTTCGGTGCTTGGATCGGTTGGATCACGAAGACGTTTGATTACATCAACCATGTTACTAAATGCTTTTGCTTTCAGTCTACGAGGGTACGTGGACACACTCTCCCCGCTCGTTGCTATGCTTCTCCTGGATAGATCTTGCGTGATTGTAGGAATTTTTTTTGACATACTACGTTCCCCAACAGTGGCACCCGAGCCAGGTCTATGCGTAGATGTTATATACACAATTAGAACACAATGAGTTGTGGGCGATAATAGTCATATTGCTTACCAGCAACGTCTTACTTTGATTCGGCGATATTGTTGGATGAAGCGGCCCGGACGAACATTACATGACCGCGTTTATGAGACTGGTTCTACTGACGTGCTTCGCACACAGGTGGCTAGCGGGTGTCTGTTTCTCCAACTTTAGTTGAATCGAGTTTGACTACGCCCGGTCCTAGTTGAAGGTTAAAACATCACATTTGACGAAAAATCATTGTGGTTTCGATGCGTAGGTAAGAAAGGTTCTTGCTAGAAGCCCGTAGCAGCCATGTAAAACTTGCAACAACAAAGCAGAGGACATCTAACTTGTTTTTGCAGGGCTTGTTGTGATGTGATATGGTCAAGATGTGATGATATATAAATTGTTGTATGAGATGATCATGTTTTGTAAAAGTTATCGGCAACTGGCAGGAGCCTTATGGTTGTCGCTTTATTGTATGAAATGCAATCGCCATGTAATTGCTTTACTTTATCACTATGGGGTAGCGATAGTCATAGAAGCAATAGTTGGCAAGACGACAACGATGCTACCATGGATATCAAGGTGTCAAGCCGGCGATGATGGTGATCATGGCCGTGGTTTGGAGATGGAGATCAAAGGCACAAGATGATGATGGCCATATCATATCACTTATTTTGATTGCATGTGATGTTTATCTTTTATGCATCTTATTTTGCTTAGTATGGTGGTAGCATTATCAGATGATCCCTCACTAAATTTCAAGGTACAAGTGTTCTCCCTGAGTATGCACCATTGCTACAGTTCGTCGTGCCGAGACACCACGTGATGATCGGGTGTGATAAGCTCTACATTCACATACAACCGGTGCAAGCCAGTTTTGCATAGGCAGAATACTCGGGTTAAATTTGACGAGCCTAGCATATGCAGATATGGCCTCGGAACACTGAGACCGAAAGGTCAAACGTGAATCATATAGTAGATATTATCAACATAGTGATGTTCACCATTCAAGACTACTCCATCTCACGTGATGATCGGACATGGTTTAGTTGATATGGATCACGTGATCATTTAGATGACTAGAGAGATGTCTAACTAAGTGGGAGTTCTTAAGTAATATGATTAAATTGAACTTTAATTTATCATGAACTTAGTACTTCATAGTATTTTGCCTGTCTATGTTGTTGTAGATCAATGGCCCGTGCTACCATTCCTTTGAATTTTAATGCGTTCCTAGAGAAATATAAGTTGAAAGATGATAGTAGCAATGATGCACACCGGATCCGTGATCTGAGGATTATCCTCATTTTTGCACAGAAGAATTATGTCCTTGATGCACTGCTAGGTGACAGACCTATTGTAGGAGAAAATGCAGACGTTATGAACATTTGGCAAACTCGGTATGATGACTACTTGATAGTTTAGTGCGCCATGCTTTACAGCTTAGAACTGGGACTTCAAAAACGTTTTGAATGCCACGGAGCATATAAGATGTTCCAAGAGCTGAAATTGGTATTTCATACTCATGCCCGATTTGAGAGGTATGAGACCTCTGACAAGTACTTTGCCTACAAGATGGAGGAGAATAGCTCAACCAATGAGCATGTGCTCAGAATGTCTGAGTACTACAATCGCTTGAATCAAGTGGAAGTTAATCTTCCAGATAAGATAGTGATTGGTAGATTTCTCTAGTCACTATCACCAAGTTACTGGAACTTCGTGATGAAATATAATATGCAAGGGATGACGAAAATGATTCCCGAGCTCTTCACGATGCTAAATCGGCAAAGGTAGAAATCAAGAAAGAGCATCAAGTGTTGATGGTTAACAAAACTACTAGTTTCAAGAAAAGGGGCAAAGGAAAAGAATGGCAAGCAAGTTGCCACTCTCCTGAAGAAACCCAAAGCTAGACCTAAGCTTGAAACCGAGTGCTTCTACTGCAAACGGAATGGTCACTGGAAGCGAAACTACCCCAAATACTTGGCGGATAAGAAGGATGGCAAAGTGAAAGGTATATTCGATATGCATGTTATTGATGTGTACTTTACTAGTGTTCATAGTAACCCTAGGATTTTTGATACTGGTTCAGTTGCTAAGATTAGTAACTCGAAACAGGAGTTGCAAAATGAACAGAGACTAGTTAAGGGCGAGGTGATGATGTGTGTTGGAAATGAATCCAAGGTTTATAACATCACCATCGCACACTCCTTTTACCTTTAGGATTAGTGTTGAACCTAAAATAAATTTTATTTGGTGTTTTGAGTTGAGCATGAATATGATTGGATCATGTTTATTGCAATACGGTTAATCATTTAAGTCAAAGAATAATTGTTGTTCTATTTACATGAATAAAACCTTCTATGGTCATACACTTAAATATAAATGGTTTATTGAATCTCGATCATAGTGATACACATATTCATAATATTGATGCCAAAATATGCAAAGTTGATAATGATAGTGCAACATACTTGTGGCACAGCCGTTTAGGTCATATTGGTGTAAAGCGCATGAAGAAAATCCATGCGGATGGACTTTTGGAATCACTTGATGCTTGCAAACCATGCCTCATGGGGAACATGACTAAGACTCCGTTCTCCAGAACAATGGAGCAGGCCACTGACTCATTGGAAATAATACATACTGATGTATGCAGTCCGATGAGTGTTGAGGCTCTCGGCGGGTATCGTTATTTTCTAACCTTCACAGATGATTTGAACAGATATGGGTATATCTACTTGATGAAACATAAGTCTGAAACATTTGAAAAGTTCAAAGAATTTCAGAGTGAAATGGAAAATCATCATAACAAGAAAGTAAAGTTTCTACAATCTGATCGTGGAGGTGAATATTTGAGTTACGAGTTTGGTCTTCATTTGAAACAATGTGGAATAGTTTCGCAACTCACGCCACCTGGAACACCACAGCGTAATGGTGTGTCCGAACGTCGTAAACATACTTTATTAGATATGGTGCGATCTATGATGTCTCTTACTGATTTAACGCTATCGTTATGGGGTTATGCTTTAAAGACGGCTGCATTCACGTTAAATAGGGCACCATCTAAATCCGTTGAGACGACACCATATGAACTATGGTTTTGCAAGAAACCCAAGTTGTCGTTTCTTAAAGTTTGGGGCTGCGATGCTTATGTGAAAAAGCTTCAACCTGATAAGCTCGAACCCATATCGAAGAAATGTGTCTTCATAGGATACCCAAAGGAGATTGTTGGTACACCTTCTATCACAGATCCGAAGGCAAGATATTCGTTGCTAAGAATGGATCCTTTCTAGAGAAGGAGTTTCTCTCAAAAGAAGTGAGTGGGAGGAAACTAGAACTTGATGAGGTAATTGTACCTTCTCCTGAATTGGAAAGTAGTTCATCACAGAAATCAGATCCAGTGATTCCTACACCAATTAGTGAGGAAGCTAATGATGATGATCATGAAACTTCTGATCAAGTTACTACCGAACCTCTAGGTCAAACAGAGTAAGATCCGCACCAGAGTGGTACGACAATCCTGTTCTGGAGGTCATGTTACTTGACCATGACGAACCTACGAACTATGAGGAAGCGATGATGAGCCCAGATTCTGCGAAATGGCTTGAGGACATGAAATCTGAGATGGGATCCATGTATGAGAACAAAGTGTGGACTTTGGTTGACTTGCCTGATGATCGGTGAGCAATAGAGAATAAACGGATCTTCAAGAAGAAGACTCACACTGACGGTAATGTTACTGTCTACAAAGCTCGACTTGTTGCAAAAGGTTTTTGACAAGTTCAAGGTGTTGACTAATGAGATTTTCTCACTTGTAGCGATGCTTAAGTCTGTCTAAATCATGTTAGCAATTTCCATATGAAATTTGGCAAATGGATGTCAAAACTGCATTCCTTAATGGATATCTTAAAGAAGAGTTGTATATGATGCAACCAGAAGGTTTTGTCGATCCAAAAGGTGCTAACAAAGTGTGCAAGCTCCAGCGATCCATTTATGGACTGGTGCAAGCCTCTCAGATTTGGAATATACTCTTTGATAGTGTGATCAAAGCATATGGTTTTATACAGACTTTTGAAGAAGCCTGTATTTACAAGAAAGTGAGTGGGAGCTCTGTAGCATGTCTGATATTATATGTGGATGACATATTGTTGATTGGAAATGATACTGAATTTCTGAATACCATAAAAGGATACTTGAATAAGAATTTTTCGAAGAAAGACCTCAGTGCAGCTACTTACATATTGGGCATCAAGATCTATAGAGATAGATCAAGACACTTGATAAGATTTTTCAATGAGTACATACCTTGACAAGATTTTGAATTAGTTCAAAATGGAATAGTCAAAGAACGAGTTGTTGCATGTATTGCAAGGTGTAAAAGTTGAGTAAGACTCAAAACACGACCATGTCAGAAAAAAGAAAGAGAATGAAAGTCATTCCCTATGCCTCAGCCATAGGTTCTATAAAGTATGTTATGTTGTGTACCAAACCTATTGTGTACCTTGACATGAGTTTGGCAAGGGGGTACAATATTGATCCAGGAGTGGATCACTAGACTGCAATCAAAATTAGAAGACTAAGGTGATATTTCTCGGTTATGGAGGTGATAAAGAGTTCGTCATAAAGAGTTGCGTCGATGCAAGCTTTTACACCGAGCCAGATGACTCTGAGTCTCAATATGGATACATATTGAAAGTGGGAGCAATTTGCTAGAGTAGCTCCATGGAGAGCATTGTAGACATAGAAAATTTGCAAAATACATACGACTCTGAATGTGACAGACCCATTGACTAAGCTTCTCTCACAAGCAAAACATGATCACACCTTAGTACTCTTTGGGTGTTAAAATCACATACCAATGTGAACTAGATTATTGACAATAGTAAAACCCTTTGGGTATTTGTCACATGGTGATGTGAACTAATCACATAAATATGTGAACTATTGGTGTTAAATCACATGACGTTGTGAACTAGATTATTGACTCTAGTGCAAGTGGGAGACTGAAGGAAATATGCCCTAGAGGCCATAATAAAGTTGTTATTTATATTTGCTTATATCATGATAAATGTTTATTAATCATGCTAGAATTGTATTAACCGAAAACTTAGTACATGTGTGAATACATAGACAAACAAAGTGTCCCTAGTATGCCTATACTAGACTAGCTCGTTAATCAAAGATGGTTAAGTTTCCTAACCATAGACATGTGTTATCATTTGATGAACGAGATCACATCATTAGTGAATGATGTGATGGACAAGACCCATCCGTTAGCTTAGCATAATGATCATTGAATTTTATTGCTATTGCTTTCTTCATGACTTATACATGTTCCTCTGACTATGAGATTATGCAACTCCCGAATACTGAAGGAACACCTTGTGTGCTATCAAATGTCACAACTTAACTGGGTGATTATAAAGATGCTCTACAGGTGTCTCCGATGGTGTTAGTTGAGTTGGCATAGATGGAGATTAGGATTTGTCACTCCATGTATCGGAGAGGTATCTCCAGGCCCTCTCGGTAATGCACATCACTATATGGCTTGCAAGCAATGTGACTAATGAGTTAGTTGTGGGATGATGCATTACGGAATGAGTTAAGAGACTTGTGGTAACGAGATTGAACTAGGTATGAGGATACCGACGATCCAATCTCGGGCAAGTAACATACCAATGACAAAGGGAACAACGTATGTTGTTATGCGGTTTAACTGATAAAGATCTACGTAGAATATATAGGAGCCAATATGAGCATCCAGGTTCCGCTATTGGTTATTGACCGGAGATATGTCTCAGTCATGTCTACATAGTCCTCGAACATGTAGGGTCCGCACGCTTAACGTTTGATGACGATTTGAATTATGAGTTATGTGATTTGATGACCGAAGTTTGTTCGGAGTCCTGGATGAGATCACAGACATGATGAAGACTCACGAAATGGTCGAGACATAAAGATTGATACATTGGACGATGTTATTCGGATACCGGATGTGTTCCGAGAGGTATTGGATAACTATCAGAGTGCCGGAGGGTTATCGGAACCCCTCGGGGGAACTAATGGGCCTTCATGGGCCTTAGTGGGGAGAGAGAAGGGCCACAAGGGGCTGGCCGCGCACCCCCCTCCTTGGGTTCGAATTGGAATAGGGGAAGGGGGCGGCGCCCCCTTTCCTTCCCTTTCCCCTCTCCCTTCCTTCTTCCCCCTTCCTCTAGGTGGAATCCTACTAGGACTTGGAGTCCTAGTAGGACTCCTCTCTCCTGGCGCACCCTACAGGGGCCGGCTGGCCTCCCCCTCCCCTCCTTTATATACGGGGGCAGGGGGCACCCTAGAACACACAAGTTTCTCTTAACCGTGTGCGGTGCCCCCTCCAAAGTTACACACCTCGGTCATATCGTCGTAGTGCTTAGGCGAAGCCCTGCTCCGGTAACTTCATCATCACCGTCGCCATGCCGTCGTGCTGATAGAACTCTCCCTCGTCCTCAACTGGATCAAGAGCTCGAGGGACGTCATCGAGCTGAACATGTGCTGAACTCGGAGGTGCCGTACGTTCGGTGCTTGGATCAGTTGGATCACGAAGACGTTTGACTACATCTAACACGTTACTAAACGCTTCCGCTTTCGGTCTACGAGGGTACGTGGACACACTCTCCGAACTCGTTGCTATGCTTCTCCTAGATAGGTCTTGCCTGATCGTAGGATATTTTTTGAAATACTACATTCCCCAACAAACTCTCCCTCAACCCTCTGCTGGATCAAGAGTTAGAGGGACGTCATTGTAACGTCCTCGATGTGGCTATATCTCCTACGTGTCGAAGCACGACTTAGAGGCATAACCGCATTGAAAGCAATATCGCAAGTGAGGTAATCTTCACAACAACCCATGTAAATAAATAAAGGGGAAAGGTACATAGTTGGCTTACACTCGCCACATCACACAAATACATAAATAAGTCATTACATTCATTCAATACACTCAGGGTCCGACTACGGAACCAAAATAAAGATCAACCCCCAAATGCGACAAAGTCCCCGATCGCCCCAACTGGGCACCACTACTGATCATCTAGGAAAGACACATAGTAACGACGAGAGTCTTCATTGAACTCCCACTTGAGCTCAAACGCGTCACCTGGAGCGGAATCATCGGTCCCTGAATCTGGTTTTGGAAGGAATCTGTGAGTCATGGGGACTCAGCAATCTCACACCCTCGTGATCAAGACTATTTAAGTTTATGGGTAAAGCAAAGGTATGATGTGGAGCTGCAGCAAGCGACTAGCATATATGGTGGCTAACATACGCAAAAGAGAGCGAGAAGAGAAGGTAAAAGCACGGTCGAACAACTATGATCAAGAAGTGATCCTAGAACCACCTGCGGCAAAGATTACTCCAACACCGTGTTCACTTCCCGGACTCCGCTGAGAAGAGACCATCACGGTAACACACGCAGTTGATGTATTTTAGTTAAGTCTTGTGTCAAGTTCTCTACAACCGGACATTAACAAATTCCCATCTGCCCATAACCGCGGGCACGGCTTTTGAAAGTTCAAATCCCTGCAGGGGAGTCCCAACTTAGCCCATCACAAGCTCTCACAGTCAATGAAGGATATTCCTTCTAGCGGGAAGACCCGATCAGACTCGGAATCCCGGTTACAAGACATTTCGATAGGTAAAACAAGACCAGCAAGGCCACCCGGATATGCCGACAAATCCTGATAGGAGCTGCACATATCTCATTCTCAGGTCACACCGGATTGTCCAAACTTCCGGTAGGCCAGCCCAGAGTTGCCCCAGGTGGCCACCGGCGGTTGACAGGTTGGACCAACACTCAGAGGAGCACTGGCCCGGGGGTTTAAAATAAAGATGACCCTTGAGTCCGCGAAACCCAAGGGAAAAAGGCTTAGGTGGCAAATGGTAAAACCAAGGTTGGGCCCTGCTGGAGGAGTTTTATTCAAGACAAACTGTCAAGGGGTTCCCATTATCACCCAACTGCGTAAGGAACGCAAAATAAAGGAACATAACACCGGTATGACGGAAACTAGGGCAGCAAGAGTGGAACAAAACACCAGGCATAAGGCTGAGCCTTCCACCCTTTACCAAGTATATAGGTGCATTAAGATAAACAAGATAATATTGTGATATCCCAACAATAAACAAGTTCCAACAAGGAACGGTCTCCAATCTTCACCTGCAACTAGAAATGCTATAAGAGGGGCTGAGCAAAGCGGTAACATAGCCAAACAACGGTTTGCTAGGACAAGGTGGGTTAGAGGTTTGACATGGCAATATGGGAGGCATGATGAGCAAGTGGTAGGTATCATAGCATAGGCATAGCAAAAGAGCGATCATCTAGCAAGCAAAGATAGAAGTGATTTCGAGGGTATGGTCATCTTGCCTGCAAAGTTCTCAGAGTTTCCTTGATCCTCGTAAGCGAACTCAATGGGCTCCTCATTCACATACTCGTCTCCCGGCTCTACCCAAACAAGAACAACGAGCAAAAAGGAACACAATCAACCACGTGCAATGCACAAGCAACATGATGCAAACATGGTATGATATGCGGGATGCGGTATGCGATGCATATGCAAGATTTGGCCTAGCCTCAACTTGGAAAACCAAGAGTGCCACTGTAAAGAGGAGATGATATCGGTTGAAATCGACATAAAAATCACCGGAATCGGATGCACGGTTTGGAAATGGCAAGCAAAACAAATATGGCACTGGTCTGCGATAATCAGCAAGTGACCAACTAAATGCATCAAGTTAAATATGCTACAACACTCAAACATAGCAACAAAATATATGGTAGGGATCCACTCATGATGCTTGACAAAAGATGAACACTGAGCTACGGCTAATTCACTTATTAATAGGTTTAAACAAGCATGGCAAAAGTGCAAATGACAACAGGTTTCAGACTTAGTGAAAATAACAGGAATTTAACATCAGGAATCAATGTTTAGAGCATGAAAACTACATGCTACAGGAACATATCATGGCAAAGCAAGGCATGACATGATGCTACTCAAAGCATATAACAAAAGTCCCTTAGTGACCATAAGCCAAAAGGGATCAGAGAACACATTTGCAAGCATGTGAACATAGCAAAAACATAAACAGATTCAGATTTAGTGCAAAACTGGAGCATGCAAAACAAATTAACAAGTAGGCATGTTTACGAGCTCGATGCACTCACTACAGAGCATGGCATGACAAACTAAGCATACACCCATCAAGAAGGCATGTCATAGAAGCTAGAAATGGCAAGAACAACATCATAGAATGCACGGATCAATAGCAACATCCTCGGCAAAATCGCTAAACATGTTAACAATCTGCCAGGAACATTTTATAGCAAAAGTAGAGCTCGATTGACTCAAGCTAGGTTGCTACATAATTGCAAACAAATACATGGATGGATAGAGCACAACAATATTAACAAAACATCCTTACTAATCATCCTCAAAAGAGGCATGGATCACTAGGAAACAACACGAACATATGGCATAAAGACAAAAACAAGACAAGGACTTAGTGAAATACTAAGTCCCTGAAATCAGCATCATCGAGTAAGCTACTTTGCATGCTTGTGCTAGTCACCACATAGATCACAAAAATACATGGCATACACCCCTGTAAAGATGGCATGGCATACATCAAAACACATGTAGAGCTCAAGATCATAGCATGCACGCATTAATCATGGCAAAAATGACAAAAGGCTATTTGCATAAATAGATCTGAAACTTTCCTCATATAGCCCTCTTCCAACAGCATTTCGGGAGACAAGATGACCTCAAATGAAAATTATGCAATGAGATGAAATGATGTACTCGTCGAGACGAACATTTTGATATGCTACACGCATGAATCGGAGCTACGGATGCACAGTAATGGCAAGTCAAAGATAGCAAAAAAAATCTAGGGTTTCGGGCAAAATTAGGTCAACCTCAAGATCTAGATCTGGATCTAGATAGTGCACGGGAATCAGGTCGCCGGAATAGTGGGGGTTCGCCGGAGTAGCCGAGAATGTCGCCGGACTTGGAGGGGGCTCGCCGGAGGGGTTCGTCCGAACTTGCCGGAGCTCGCCGGAGACGTCGAGGAGGACGAGGCGACTCAGGGCGACGAGGTAGGTGCGGGCGCGGGGCAGCCTGGTGGCGACGCGGCTTGCCAGCGGCGATGCGGAATAGGGCGGCGACGCTGGAGATGCGGCAGGCTGGCGCGGGCACGGGGCGCGGCTCCTCTCGCGCGGGCACGACGGAGGCAGGCGGCGCCGCGCGCGGGCCCTCGGGGGATGGAGGCGGGCCGAGCGGGCCGGAGTGGGAGCGAGGCGACGGCGACACTTGGCGGTGCCCGATTGGCCGCGATGAAGTGTCTGGCCGGAGCGGACGTTGTCCGACGGCGGCGTGAGCAGATTTTAGGGTTAGGGGAGAAGAGACCCGGGATTTTCGTGGGGGGATCTTTATATAGGGTAGAGGGAGCTAGGAAGCTCCAAATGGAGTGCGGTTTTTGGCCACGCGATCGTGATCGAACGCTCTAGACGATGGGAGAGGTTTTGGTGGGTTTTGGGCCAAATTGGAAGGGTGTTGGGCTGCAGGACACATGAGGCCTTTTCGGTCCCTCGGTTAACCGTTGGAGTATCAAACGAAGTCCAAATGGTACAAAACTTGACAGGCGGTCTAACGGTAGTAAACGAAGGCCGCATGACAAGTATCGGTCCAATCAGAAAACGTTTAACCCCCACACACGGAAAGAGGTAGAAAGGACCACCAGAGGGCATAGGAGCGCCGGAATGCAAAACGGACAACGGGGAAAATGCTCGGATGCATGAGACGAACACGTATGCAAATGCAATGCACATGATGGCATGATATGAGATGCATGACAAAGACAAAACACACGGAGACAAAAACCAACAACGAGGAAATACTATAACTTAGGGCCGGAAACGGCAAGAGTTGGGATACATATAAGGTAAATTACATCCGGGGTGTTACAACAATCCACCACTACGAAAGGATCTTGTCCCGAGATCTAGGACTGGAAAACTCCAGGTACTCAGAACGGAGGTGATCCTCGTGTTCCTAGGTGGCTTCACGGTCGGAATGATGTGACCACTTGACTTTGAGGAATTTGATCGACTTGTTGCGAGTCTTGCGCTCAGTTTCTTCAAGAATAGCAACTGGGTGCTCCTGATAAGACAAGTCTTCTTGGAGATCAATGTCTTCGAAATTGACAGTGCGATCAGGAGTCTTGAAGCACTTGCGGAGTTGAGACACGTGAAACACGTCATGCACGTTTGCAAAGTTGGAGGGAAGCTCAAGTTGATAGGCGAGATCGCCTCTCTTGATGACGATCTTGAAAGGACCCACATATCTAGGGGCAAGCTTCCCTTTGATACCGAAGCGACGAGTACCTTTCATTGGAGAGACGCGGAGGTAGACATGGTCTCCGATCTCGAAAGCCAAATCACGATGCTTACTATCATAGTAACTCTTCTGGCGTGATTGCGCAGCCTTGAGATTCTCGCGAATGACTTTGCACATCTCTTCTGCCTCTGTGATCAAGTCATTACCAAGAAGTTGATGTTCACCAGTCTCTGACCAGTTAAGAGGAGAATGACTCTTCCTGCCATACAGAATTTCAAATGGGGCCTTGCCCGAACTCGCTTGAAAGCTGTTGTTGTAGGAGAACTCGGCATATGGAAGACAATCTTCCCACTTAATACCGAAAGAGATGACGCAAGCCCTAAGCATATCTTTAAGAATCTGATTAACTCGCTCGACTTGGCCACTAGTTTGAGGATGAAAAGCTGTGCTAAAACGGATGTTGGTGCCCATGGCCTTCTGAAAAGAATCCCAAAACTTGGAGGTGAAGATGCTGCCACGATCTGAAGAAATCAACTGCGGGATGCCGTGCAGAGAGACAATCCGAGAGGTATATAGCCCTGCCAATTGAGCTGATGTGATAGATTCTTTGATAGGCAGAAAGTGAGCCACTTTAGTGAGTTTGTCGATGACAACGAAGATAGCATGATTGCCACGCTTGGACTTTGGAAACCCAGTCACGAAGTCCATCTCAATGTGCTCAAACTTCCATCTGGAATGGCAAGAGGTTGGAGGAGACCAGCTGGTCGTTGGTATTCTGCTTTCACTCTTCTGCAGACATCACATTCATTCACGAACTGAGCAATCTCGCGCTTCATTCGAGTCCACCAATACGACTGCTTGAGGTCATGGTACATCTTTGTACTTCCAGGGTGAATAGAGAGGATTGAATTGTAAGCCTCGTTCATAATGACTTTGCGAAGGTCACCTTTAGGCACAACAATGCGATCCTCAAAGAATAGTGTATCTTTGTCATCAAGACGATAGCACTTGTACTCGGGTTGACTCTTGGCAATCCCACTCTTCACCTTCTTCACCATAGCATCAAGAAGTTGAGCTTCGCGAATCTGATCTTCCAAAGTAGGAGAGACTAGGAGGTTGGCGAGGAAGCCTTGAGGAACAACTTGAAGATTAAGCTTGCGGAAAGCTTCACAAAGCTCGAGTTGGTAAGGTTTGAGAAGCAGACTGTTGCAGTAAGCCTTCCTGCTCAATGCGTCAGCAATTACATTGGCCTTGCCAGGAGTATATTCGATACTCGGATTATACTCTTGAATCATTTCGACCCAACGAGTCTGCCTGAGGTTGAGATTAGGCTGAGTGAAGATGTACTTGAGACTCTTATGATCAGTGAATATGTCCACTTTTCTTCCCAATAAGAGATGTCTCCAAGTTAAAAGAGCATGGACAACTGCCGCCAACTCGAGGTCATGAGTGGGGTAGTTCTTTTCGTTGGGCTTCAACTGGCGAGAGGTATAAGCCACAACTTTATTCTCTTGCATCAACACTAGTCCAAGACCTTGAAGGGAAGCATCACAGAAGACCTCGAACGGTTTGGATTCATCAGGAGGACTCAGAACTGAAGCAGTGACTAATTTCTCTTTCAGGGTGTTGAAAGAGATGTCACAATCAGGAGACCAGACTACTTCACGTGCTTCTAGAGAAGGTTGGAAAGAGGCTTCGCGATCTATGAAAAGTTCTCAACGAACCTTCTGCAATAACTTGCGAGCCCAACGAAGCTGCGGAGTTGCTTCACATTCTGAGGTGGTTCCCAATTCACAATTGCAGACACCTTCTCAGGATTAACAGCGATGCCCTTGGCAGAAATGATATGCCCAAGGTAGAGAACCTCATCAGTCAAAACTCACACTTAGAAAACTTGGCATAGAACTGATGTTCTCTAAGCTTATCGAGCACCAAACGCAAGTGCTTGGCATGATCCTCCTTGTTCTTGGAAAAAATCAAAATGTCATCGAGGTAGACCAAGACTAACTCATTTGTGTAGGGGTTGAAGATGAAGTTCATCATGCGAGAGAATGTTGGAGGAGCGTTGATGAGGCTGAAAGACACGACATTGTATTCATATGAACCATAGCTTGTTCTGAATGCTGTCTTGGGGATATCCTCTTCACGAATGCGAATCTGGTGATAGCCCATATGGAGGTCAAGCTTGGAGAATACTTTAGCACTTTTGAGTTGTTCGAAAAGCTCATTGATGTTGGGAAGTGGGTACTTGTTCTTTATGGTCTTCTTGTTCAATGGACGGTAGTCAACACAAAGTCGGTCCGTTCCATCCTTCTTCTTCTTCTTCACAAAAAGAACTCCATAACCGCACGGAGAAGAACTAGGTCGGATGAGACCCAAACGCTCTTGATGATTGAGCTATTTCTTCAATTCCTTCAACTCTTTCGGTCCCAGCTTGTAAGGACGTTTGCAAACAGGTTCCGTGCCAGGCTCAAGTTCGATGACAAATTCAACTTGCCAGTGCGGAGGCATTCCTGGAAGCTCTTCTGGAAAGACGTCTTGATATTCACAAACGACTGGAATTTGAGAGATGGCATCCAATTCACCCTTCTCATTGAGATAAAACAGACGAATGGTATTATCCCTTGCGGCAAAAACAATTACATCCTCGGATGAATGAGTCAATTGAATCTGCCTGGCAGCACAATCAAGGTGAGCCTTGTGCTTAGAAAGCCAATCCATTCCCAGAATAAGATCAATATCCGAGTTACCAAGGACCACTGGAGAGGATAGAAACTTATTGTCGCCCAACATGATAGTAACATCCGGGATCATAGCGCTTGCATTCATGAATTTAGCCGGAGAAACAACTGCTAGCGGTTTATGCAAATCTTGGAAAGGCAACTCATGCTTAGATGCAAATGGTCTTGAGATGAAACAACGCGATGCACCAGTGTCAGAAAGAACTTTTGCAGGAACATCGTTAACATGAAGGTTACCCATGATGACATCTGACGATTCCTCTACCTGAGCTGCATTCACCATGTTGACCTTTGTGAACTTGGGGTTATGCTTGACCACTGCGGTACTGGCTGATCTCACATTAGGAGGAGGGGGAAGACGCCTCTGATTGAAGCATTTGTTGGCAAGAACAACATCATAGCATGCACGGATCAATAGCAACATCCTCGGCAAAATCACTAAACATGTTAACAATCTGCCAGGAACATTTTATAGCAAAAGTAGAGCTCGATTGACTCAAGCTAGGTTGCTACATAATTGCAAACAAATACATGGATGGATAGAGCACAACAATATTAACAAAACATCCTTACTGATCATCCTCAAAAGAGGCATGGATCACTAGGAAACAACACGAACATATGTCATAAAGACAGAAACAGGACAAGGACTTAGTGAAATACTAAGTCCCTGAAATCAGCATCATCGAGTAAGCTACTTTGCATGCTTGTGCTAGTCACCACATAGATCACAAAAATACATGGCATACACCCCTGTAAAGATGGCATGGCATACATCAAAACACATGTAGAGCTTAATATCATAGCATGCACGCATTAATCATGGCAAAAATGACAAAACGCTATTTGCTGAAACAGATCTGAAACTTTCTTCACATAGCCCTCTTCCAACAGCATTTCGGCAAACAAGATGAGCTCAAATGAAAATGATGCAATGAGATGAAATGATGTACTCGTTCAGACGAACATTTTGATATGCTACACGCATGAATCGGAGCTACGGATGCAGAGTAATCGCAAGTCAAAGATAGCAAAAAAATCTAGGGTTTCGGGCAAAATTAGGTCAACCTGAAGATCCATATTTGGATCTAGATCGTGCACGGGAACCGAGGTCGCCGGAAAAGTGGGGGTTCGTCGGAGTAGCCGAGAACGTCGCCGGACTTGGAGGGGGGCTCGCCGGAGGGGTTCGTCCGAACTTGCCGGAGCTCGCCGGAGACGTCGAGGAGGAGAAGGTGACTCGGGGCGACGAGGTAGGTGCGGGTGCGGGGCGGCCCAGTGGCGACGCGGCTCGCCGGCGGCGAGGCGGGACAGGGCGGCGACGCCGGAGATGCGGCAGGCCGGCGCGGGCGTGGGGCGCGGCTCCTCTCGCGTGGGCACAGCGGAGGCAGGCGGTGATGAAGCTATGTACCTAGGGTAGGGTCATGGACCTGTCCTAACCGCCCTACCCAAGGACATCTCTAGGAGAAATCACCTTTCAATCGACTTAGAGGTATTCCACTCGACAGACTCGAAGACACTCGACCAAGAAGCGACCACTCGACCAAGACCCAACCACTCGACGGTCAGGAGACCTAAAGTCACTCCGCACGCTAACGGTCGGTCATTAAGTAGCTTTTATGGTCATGATAGCACTTTATTAGGGGCGTTACCAGTAACCCCCGACCTTAATGTATTTGAAACCCTGCATAACTGAGGGCGGGAGGGGTCTGGCGAACTCTATATAAGCCACCCCCTCCTTAGTGTAAAGGGTTCGCACGCCTGTAATTCACACACGCATAATCCAGTCGACCGCCTCCGGGCTCCGAGACATAGGGTATTACTTCCTCCGAGAAGGGCTTGAACTCGTAAACCTTGTGTGCTTACAACTTCTCCATAGCTAAGATCTTGCCTCGCCATACCTACCCCCTACATTACTGTCAGGCTTAGAACCACGACAGTTGGCGCCCACCGTGGGGCGGGTGTTTTAGCGTTTTGTTGGAGGAGTTGCGATCTTTTCCGACCCGAATCATCATGGTTTTCGGCGGAGTTTTGGTGGAGGGCCGCGAGATCCGTCTCGGCGCGCTCACGTTCATCGCCGACGACTCCGCGTGGCTTTAGGAGGCTCTGCTCGACGTGGATGCACTCCCTGTCCGCGGGGCAACGCACTTTAGCGCGTGCGTCCGCGGCGTTCTCCTGCAGCAACCGTCGACCCCCTACCAGGTGGCTCCTGTGTTGTCCTCCCTCCCAGTTTCCCGCTGGCGCAAACGCTCTGGTCGGTGGAGACTCCAGCGGTGGGTGAGACACGCGGTGGCACGCTAGTCGGCCACCCCTCAAGTTGCGGCGATCGAGCCCGACGAATCCCTCTACGGCCTGTTCGACCTGTCGACCGGCTCCACAGAGACCGCATCCGAGTGTGACAACAGCGATCTGGCGGCGGAGGTTCTGATGGTCGATGGACCTCCCAGTCCTCCCGGTTTTCCCCGCACCGACGGAGGCGCGGGTGGAGGCGACCCGTCGCGTCCTCATGAGGAATATCTTCCCGAGCCTCTCACGTCGCTGCAGAGAGAAGAACTTCGCCGCCGGAACATGGATGCATTACACACTCCTATCATTGGAGAAACCCCCGAGGCTCGCGCCTTGGAGGACGCGCGCTTGGCAAACTTGGCCGAGCGCACTCGACTGGAGAACCTCCAGCGAGCACTCGACGAGCGTGCGCGACAACGGGTTCCCGAATCCAGTCAACGTCAGCTCTTCCCGCCCCCGCAGGTATATCAAACTCTGATTCATAATTTAGCAGCTACAGCCCGCATAGCAGAGTCGATTCAGCCTTCCCAGTCGGAGGCTGGCAGAGGCTTGCTGCAGATCAGAGCGTTGCTCCGGGCAATAGGAGACCAGAATTCCGCTGTTTCTCAGTCGTGGAACAGGATTCACAGTAGATCCGTTGCCACAGACACATTCCAGTCGGCTCATAGCCCAAGATCGCCCCCGAGGCATGAAGGACGTGGGGACCGGCGTTATCAGCATGGTAACCATGAGCAATATGATCACCGATTCGATCGTGATGATCGATGTCGAGTGCCCACCCCTCCCCCGAGGAGCGGGTCGTATGCGCCTCGACAACGAGATGTTAGGCGCCCTTGTAGTGTTGGGCAAAGGATTCCAGTCGACTCCAGGGAGCCAGGCTTCGATGCGAGATCCATTCTCGTTCAAGGTTTGGTTGACAGGAACAGAGCTCACCGGGAAGGACACGACAGAGCACATGTTTCGGGGCCAGAGTGCTTTAGTAGGGCCATCAGGGCCGCTGTGATTCCTCCCAACTTCAGGTTGGCGACTGGAGTCAGCAAGTTCACCGGCGAGTCTAAGCCCGATACTTGGCTTGAAAACTACCGAGTGGCCGTCCAGATTGGCGGCGGCAATGATGAGGTGGCCATGAAGCACCTGCCTCTCATGTTGGAGGGCTCGGCCAAAGCGTGGCTGAACCAGTTAGCACCCAGCAGCATTTACACTTGGAAAGATCTCGCCCGAGTGTTTGTCACCACATTCGAAGGAACGTGCAAATGACCGGCAGGGTTGACGGAACTACGGTCCTGCGTGCAGAAGCCGAATGAAACCTTGAGGGATTACATCCAGAGATGGATCACGTTGCACCACACGGTAGAGAATGTGCCTGACCACCAAGTAGTCTGTGCCTTCAAAGAAGGCGTCAAGTACAAAGAACTAAATCTGAAATTCGGTCGAACCGGAGATATGTCTCTGAACCGAATGTTGGAGATTGCCACCAAGTACGCTAATGGAGAAGATGAAGATCGACTCCGGAGTGTCAAGCTGAAGTCAGTCACCCAAGAAACCGGAGGAAATTCCAATCGGAAACAGAAGCGGAAAGCCGAGCCAGCTGCTCCTGGGGAAGCTTTGGCTGTGACTCAAGGAAACTTTAAGGGGAAACCCAAAGGACCTTGGAACCCTAAGAAAGTTAAAGACCAGGATGGAAATGATGTTTTGGATTTGCCGTGCCTCGTCCACACCAAGAGAGACGAAGAGGGTAATTTCATTTACCCAAAACACACCACTCAACAGTGTCGACTCTTGATCCAGCAATTCCAGGGCAAGCAGCCCAAAGATAAAGAAAAGGAGTCAGACAAAGTTGAGGACAAAGAAGATAGCGACGATGGATACCCCCAAGTCAATTCCACCCTGATGATTTTTGTTGATGTTGAGAGCAAAAGTCGATTGAAAGTCATCAACCGAGAGGTGAATATGGTTTCTCCGGCGAGACCAAGTTATTTGAAATGGTCTTAGACTGCCATCATGTTCGACCAGTCCGATCACCCAACGCATATTGCCACCCCTGGGAGGCAAGCTCTGGTGGTCGACCCAGTGGTTGAAGGCACTCGACTGACCAAAGTCTTGATGGATGGTGGCAGTGGTTTGAACATATTGTATGCTGAGACGTTGAAAGGGATGGACATGCGGATGTCCAGACTCAGTGCCAGCAACATGAGTTTCCATGTAGTCATTCCTGGGAAGAAGGCTGAATCACTCGGCCAGATTGCTCTTGATGTGGTTTTCGGTGATTCCAAGAATTACCGAAAAGAAAAGTTGACATTTGAAGTTGTAGACTTCCAGAGTGCCTACCACGCTATTTTGGGCAGGCCGGCTTATGCACGCTTCATGGCCCGACCATGTTATGTGTATCTCAAATTGAAGATGCGTGGCCCCAAAGGTGTGATCACTATTACGGGCAATCGGAAGAAAGCGGAAGAATGTTTTCAGAAAGGTTCGAAGATCGCTGATGCTCAGATGGCAGTGGTGGAGTTGCAGGAATACCAGAAGACTGCAGACCCGAGTGATTTGTTGCGAGCCAAGAAGCCCGCCACAGAATCGGCTTTTCGGTCGACTAGCGATACGAAGACAGCTCACATCCACCCGACCGATAGCGCTCATCCAGTTCCTCCGTGAGGACTGGGACATTTTCGCATGGAAGCCTTCTGACATGCCAGGTGTTCCCAGAGAGCTGGCTGAGCATCACCTGAGAGCCGACCCAAAAGTAAAACCTGTCAAGGAACATCTCCGATGGTCCGCCGTCCAGAAGAGAAAGGCCATTGGCGAGGAGGTGGCTCGGCTCTTAGCAGCGGAGTTCATCCGAGAAATTTACCACTCTGAGTGGCTCGCCAATGTTGCTATGGTCCCCAAGAAGGACAAGTCACTTCGCATGTGCATTAACTTTAAACATATCAATCGGGCCTGCCCAAAAGATCATTTTCCTCTCCCCCGCATCGATTAGATAGTCGACTCGACTGCGGGATGTGAGCGATTGTCTTTTTTAGACGCCTATTCCGGGTACCATCAGATCCGTCTGTATGGACCCGGCGAGATCAAAACAGCTTTCATCACTCCATTCGGGTGCTTCTGTTATGTTACCATGCCATTCGGCCTCAAGAATGCCGGGGCCACATTCATGAGGATGATTCATGTAACAACCCGGATGTAACTTTCCCAATTTGTACTCCAACTCTTGCCGTTTCCGGCATTAAGTTATATTTATTTTCTCGGGTTCGGGTTTTGTCTCCGTGTGTTGTTATCATTGTCATGCATCTCATATCATGTCATCATGTGCATTGCATTTGCATACGTGTTCATCTCATGCATTCAAGCATTTTCCCCGTTGTCCGTTTTGCATTCCGGCGCTTCGTTCTCCTCCGGTGGTCATTTCTAGCTTTCTTTCGTGTGTGGGGATTAAACATTTCCGGATTGGACCGAGACTTGCCAAGCGGCCTTGGTTTACTACTGGTAGACCGCCTGTCAAGTTTTGTACCATTCGGACTTCGTTTGGTACTCCAACGGTTAACATTGTAGTGCTCTGTCCATTTTGAGGATGATCAGTAAGGGAGTTTTGTTAATATTGTAGTGCTCTATCCATCCATGTCTTTGTTTGCAATTATGGAGCACCCTAGCTTGAGTCAATCGAGCTCTACTTTTGCTTCGTTGTGAATCTGGGCAGATCGTCAACTTATTTGCGATTTTGCCGATGTTATTGTAGTTGATCCGTGCATGCTATGCTATTGTTCTTGCCATGTCTAGCTTGTTTTTTGTGCCTTCTTGATGGATGTATGATTGTCTTGCCATGACTTGAACCGCGGTGAGTGCATCGAGCTCGTAAACATGCCTTCGTGAGTTATGTTTCAGCATGTCCCAGTTTTCACTAAGTCTGAAAACTGATTATGTTTTTGCTATGTTCGTGTGCTTGTTAGTATATTTTGTGATCCCTTTTGGCTCAAGGTCACTAAGGGACTTTTGTTAAGCTTGTTGAGTATCTCCATGCCATGTCTTTATTTGTCATGTTAAGGTCATGTAGCATGTTGTTTTGTTGCTCCGAAGAGGGCTATATGATCTGAAATTCCAGACAAGTGTTAATTTCACTAAGTCTGAGATCTGTTTTACCATTTGCGTTTTTGCCATGCTTTTTTGAACCTCCTAATGGATGAATTGGCCGTAGCTCAGTGCTAGACTTTTGTTAAGCATCTTGTGTGCATCCCTGCCATGTACTTTGTTGTCATGTTTGGGTGCTGTAGCATGTTCATCTCATTGCATTTACATGGCTACTTGCTGTAAATCGCAGACCGGTGTCATTTTTGAATCGCTTGCCATTTCCAAACCGTAACTCCGATTCCGGCGTTCTTTATATCGTTTTCAAGCGATTTCATCTCATCTTTCCAGTGGAACACTTGGAATTCCAAGTTGAGGCCAGGTTCATGCATTTTCTGTCATATCTTGCATTTTGCATCCCGCATCGCATCCCGCATAGCATATCATCATTTCATCATATCGCTTGATCCTTGCACGTGGTTGATTGTGTCCTTGTTGCTTGTTTGTCTTGTTTGGGTAGAGCCGGGAGATGAGTTCGCTAACGAGGAGCCCGTTGAGTTTGCTTTTGAGGATCCAGTCAACTCTGACAACTGTGCAGGCAAGATGATCATACCCCCGAAATCACTACTATCTTTGCTATGCTAGTTTGCTCGCTCTTTTGCTATGCCATTGCTACGATGCCTACCACTTGCTTGCAAGCCTCCCAAATTGCCATGTCAAACCTCTAACCCACCTTGTCCTAGCAAACCGTTGATTGGCCATGTTACCGCTTTGCTCAGCCCCCTCTTATAGCGTTGCTAGTTGCAGGTGAAGATTGGAGGCCGTTCCTTGTTGGAACATCTTTTATTTACTTGTTGGGATATCATTATATTGCCATGTTATCTTAATGCATCTATATACTTGGTAAAGGGTGGAAGGCTCGGCCTCTCGCCTAGTGTTTTGTTCCACTCTTGCCGCCCTAGTTTCCGTCATATCGGTGTTATGTTCCCGGATTTTGCGTTCCTTACGCGGTTGGGTTATAATGGGAACCCCTTGATATTTCGCCTTGATTAAAGCTTTTCCAGCAATGCCCAACATTGGTCTTACCATTCGCCACGTAGCCTTTTCTTTCCCTTGGGTTATGCAGACTCAAGGGTCATCTTATTTTAACCCCCCCGGGTCAGTGCTGCTCTGAGTGTTGGTCCAACCGAGCGATGTCCGGGGCTACCAGGGGCAACTCTGGGCTGGCCTACCCGACGTGTTACGCATCTGAGTGTGCCCTGAGAAAGAGATATGTGCAGCAACTATCGGGATTTGTCGGCACATTCGGGCGGTGTTGCTGGTCTTGTTTTAACCTGTCGAAGTGTCTTGAGTTACCGAGATACCGGGTCTGATCGGAATGTCTTGGGAGGAGGTCTATTCCTTCGTTGACCGTGAGAGCTTGTCATGGGCTAAGTTGGGACCCCCCTGCAGGCATTGAACTTTCGAAAGCCGTGCCCGCGGTTATGGGCAGATGGGAATTTGTTAATGTCCGGTTGTAGATAACTTGAACCTTAATTTAATTAAAATGAATCAACTGAGTGTGTTACCGTGATGGCCTCTTCTCGGCGGAGTCCGGGAGGTGGACACGGTGTTGGAGTAATGTTTGCGCAGGTTGCTCTCTAGTTTCTCGCTCGTGCTTTGCCTCCTCTTCTCGCTCTCTTTTGCGAATAAGTTAGCCGCCATACTTGCTAGTCGCTTGCTGCAGCTCCACTCATATTTTACCTTGCCTTACCCATAGGCTTAAATAGTCTTGATCGCGAGGGTGCGAGATTGCTGAGTCCCTGTGGCTCACAGATTACTATTACACTAGGTGCAGGGCCCGATGGTTCCGCTCCAGGAGACGCGTATGAGCTCAAGTGGGAGTTCGACGAAGACTCTCAACGATACTATGTTTCCTTTCCCGATGATCAGTAGTGGTGCCCAGTTGGGGGTGATTGGGACCGTGTCGCATGTTGGGTTCTCTTTTATTTTGGCGCCGTAGTCGGGCCTTGAGTGTACGGATGATGTAATGTTATTTATGTACTTGATTGACGTGGCGAGTGTAAGCCAACTATGTTATCTCCCCTTTTATTATTATTACATGGGTTGTTGTGAAGATTGCCTAACTTGCAACATATGCCTTCAATGCGATTATGTCTCTAAGTCTGTGCCTCGACACGTGGGATCTATAGTCGCATCGAGGGTGTTACAAGTTGGTAATCAGAGCCTTCCCCAACCTTAGGAGCCCCATTGCTTGATCGTTTTTAGCGGCCGAGTTGTGTCTAGAAAAATGTTTTGAGTCATTTAGGAATTATATATCGGAGAGTTTAGGAATTCTTTTTACTTCCCAGTCTCCTCATCGCTCTGGTAAGGCATCCTTACGTAGAGTTTTGACTCTTCTCTTCTCAAATTGCACTAACTTTTTTTTTAGGATCACGCGGGTATCTTGGAACCATTCCGATGTTTTTATGATGAGAACATTGTCTTGGTGCCTCCTGTCAGGGGTTTAGTGGAAGTGTCCCGGGGAGTTGAGCTCTGAGGTGTTGTCATCATAATTTTATCGTTGCAGTTCTGGAATACCTGAGTTTAGTACGCCGACATCGAAAATCTCTTTTATGCAGTTCGTTGGTGAGATAACCTCGACGCCACCCAGTACTGGGGCGGGAGTTCGGGAGTATCGCCATAACTTGTATAACGGATGCTTTTCGAAGGTTGAGGTAGATGGTTTCCGAAGGTTTCTTGGTTATGTGTTGAAGGATGGATACAGCTGGATGTAGGATTTGCTAGTTTGGGTGAGATATTATGCTTCCCCTGTATCCCCAACACCTGATTGCATAACCGGAAAGGTTCGGGAGTTTCATAGGTGGGAATTCTAGTAGCTCTAGTTTTTCTTCCACGGATATTGGTTTGAGATTGGGATTTCTTACCGATTATTCATTCTTGATCCATACCTTGTTGATTTATTTCTCTACCTTAATTCTGCGTGGCTTCTCAATTTATGGATATGTGACCATTTCAAGAGGAATGCATTCGTTCATTTGTTTGGATGTGAAGACTATATGTTGCAATTTTCATTCCGTTGGATTCACCTTCAATATTTATCTTTGTGCTAATGGTGGTCAACCTCTTCAGGATGGCTCCTCCAACACGCACGACTCCGAATCCTGATCTGCCACCACCTCCACCTCCTCCAGAGGCGTGGCAAGCTGTGATGGCCGCAACCAATGCAAACACACAGCTGATCATGCAAATTCTCCAAGAGCGCAATCAAGGCAATCAAGGGAATCAAGGCAGCAATCAGAGTCACTTTGCTACACTCAACCAGTTCCTTGCTAACGGGCCAAAGACTTTCAACAATTGTGTTGAGGCAACCGATGCTGACGATTGGCTTGTGGATCTGTGTAAGCATTTCGAGTGCAGTAACGTCAGGTCTGAGGACTTTGTCAAGTTCGCTTCCTTCCAACTCAAAGATCAAGCTGTAGAATGGTTCTAGCAGTACAAGGACTCCAGAGGTGAACGTGTTATCACTTGGGATGATTTCCGTCGAGATTTCCGAGCTCATCATATTCCGCAGAGCGTGGTTGAAAGCAAGCGTGAGGAATTCCGCAATCTGAAGCAAGGCTCTTTGTCTGTCTATGACTACAACAAGTTGTTTCAGAAGCTCGCCTGCTTTGCCAAGCAGGACGTCCCTGATGAGAAGAGCATGATATACCAGTTCAGGGGTGGTCTCAGAGAAGAAATTCAGCTAGCTCTTGTCCTCTTCGAGCCCTTGAGATACGATGAGTTCTACAACATGGCACTGAAGCAAGAGACTGCTCAGTTGAGGTGTGATGCTTCCAAGAAGCGAGTCAGAGATGTTACTCCTTCTTCCTCTACTCAAGTGGCCAAGCAGCAGAAGTTTTGGCTTCCTCCTCCTCCGTTCCGTCAGCCGTATCAGCAGAAGAGCAAAGGTGGCAGTGGTTCTTCCCACCCACCCAACCCTGGCTTTCAGAACAAGACTTTGTCTCAACCTCCAAGATCGAGTGCTCTGTATCACCATCCGCTTTCAGAGGTCACGTGCAACAAGTGCCAACAGAAGGGTCACTATGCCAACAAGTGTTTCAATCAGAGGCGTCTTCCTCCTCCTCCTCCTGTCAGATCGGCAAGTACAGCTGTGGTCAAGCATAACCCCAAGTCCGCCAAGGTCAACTTGCTGAATGCAGCTCAGGCGGAGGAATCACCAGATGTGATCATGGGTAACCTTCCTGTTAATGACATTCCCGCAAGAGTTCTTTTTGACACTGGTGCATCTTTATCATTTTTGTCGAAGCCTTTTGCATCCATGCATGATGTGCATACTATTGATTTGCCTAAGCCGATAGCGGTTTCTCCTCCGGGTTTGTTCATGAACACCAAAATGATGGCTCCGGATGTTACTATCACATTGGGCGACTACTAGTTCCTTTATTCTCCTATGGTGCTTGGTAACTCAGATATGGATCTTATTCTCGGAATGGATTGGCTTTCTAAGCACAAGGCTCAGATTGATTGTGTAGCCAGGCATATTCAATTGACTCATTCGTCTGAGGATGTAATTGTCTTTGCCGCTCGTGAGGATACCATTCGTCTGTTTTCTCTCAATGAGAAGGGTGAATTGGATGCCATCTCTCAAATTCCAGTCGTTTGCGAATATCAAGACGTCTTTCCAGAAGAGCTCCCAGGAATGCCTCCGCACCGGCCAGTTGAATTCATTATTGATCTTGAGCCTGGTACGGAACCTGTTTGCAAGCGTCCTTACAAGCTCGGACCTGAAGAGTTGAAGGAGCTGAAGAAGCAACTCGATATGCAAGAGAAAATGGGTCTCATCCGGCCTAGTTCTTCTCCATGGGGTTGTGGTGTTCTTTTTGTGAAGAAGAAGGATGGAACGGACCAACTTTGTGTTGATTACCGTCCAGTGAACAAGAAGACCATCAAGAACAAATACCCACTTCCCAACATCAATGAGCTATTCGAACAACTCAAAGGTGCCCAAGTATTCTCCAAGCTTGATCTCCGTATGGGTTATCACCAGATTCGCATTCATGAAGAAGATATTCCCAAGACAGCATTCAGAACAAGCTTTGGTTCATATGAATACACTGTCATGTCTTTTGGCCTCGCCAACGCTCCTCCGACGTTCTCTCGCATGATGAACTTCATCTTGAACGCCTACACCAATGACTTCGTTTTGGTCTATCTCGACGACATTCTGGTTTTCTCCAAGAACAAGGAAGATCATGCCAAGCACTTGCGTTTGGTTCTTGATAAGCTCAGAGAACATCAGTTCTACGCCAAGTTCTCCAAGTGTGAATTTTGGCTCGATGAGGTTCTTTATCTTGGTCATATCATCTCTGCCAAGGGCATTGCCGTGAATCCTGAGAAGGTGTCTGCAATTGTGAATTGGGAACCTCCTTAGAACGTGAAGCAACTCCGCAGTTTTCTCGGTCTCGCAAGCTATTGCCGAAGATTCGTTGAAAACTTTTCTAAGATCGCGAAGCCTCTCTCAAATCTTCTTCAGAAGCACGTCAAGTACGTTTCGTCTCCGGAGTGTGATATTGCTTTCAACACTTTGAAAGAGAAATTGATCACTGCTCCAGTTCTGAATCCACCTGATGAATCCAAGCCGTACGAGGTCTTTTGTGATGCCTCTCTCCAAGGTCTTGGCGCAGTATTGATGCAAGAGAAGAAAGTTGTTGCTTATACATCTCGCCAGTTGAAGCCTAATGAGAAGAACTACCCCACTCATGATCTCGAGTTGGCAGGAGTTGTGCATGCTCTTTTGACTTGGAGACATCTTCTATTGGGAAGAAAAGTGGACATTTTCACTGATCACAAGAGTCTCAAGTACATCTTCACTTAGCCTAATCTCAACCTCAGGCAAACTCGATGGGTCGAAATGATTCAAGAGTATAATCTGAGTATTGAGTATACTCCAGGCAAGGCCAATGTGATTGCTGACGCTTTGAGCAGGAAGGCTTACTGCAACAGTCTGATTCTCAAGCCTTATCAACCCGAGCCTTGTGAAGCTTTCCGCAAACTTAATCTGCAAGTTGTTCCTCAAGGTTTCCTCGCCAACCTTCAAGTCTCTCCTACCTTGGAAGACCAGATTCGCCAAGCCCAGCTTCTTGATGCTATGGTGAAAAAGGTGAATATTGGGATTGCCAAGAGCCAGTCCAAGTACAAGTGCTACCGCCTTGATGACAAGGACACTCTCTTCTTCGAGGATCGTATTGTTGTGCCCAAAGGTGACCTCCATAAAGTGATCATGAACGAGGCTCACAATTCTCTCCTCTCCATCCACCCTGGGAGCACGAAGATGCATCAGGACCTTAAGCAAGCTTATTGGTGGACTCGAATGAAGCGCGAGATCGCTCAATTCGTGAATGAATGTCATGTCTGCATAAGAGTGAAGGCAGAACACCAAAGGCCAGCGGGTCTCCTCCAACCTCTTGCCATTCCAGAATGGAAGTTTGACCACATTGAAATGGACTTCGTGACTGGGTTTCCAAAGTCCAAGCGTGGCAATGATGCTATATTCGTTGTCATCGACAAACTCACCAAAGTGGCTCATTTTTTGCCTATCAAAGAGTCGATCACTTCAGCTCAATTGGCGGAACTCTATACCTCTCGAATTGTCTCTCTGCATGGTATTCCTCAAGTGATCTCTTCAGACCGTGGCAGCATCTTTACCTCGAAGTTCTGGGATTCTTTCCAGAAGGCCATGGGCACCACCATCCGCTTCAGCACAACTTTCCATCCTCAAACAAGCGGTCAAGTCGAGCGTGTCAACCAGATTCTTGAAGATATGCTCAGGGCTTGTGTGATCTCCTTCGGCATGAAGTGGGAGGATTGTCTTCCTTATGCTGAATTCTCCTACAACAACAGTTTTCAAGCAAGTTCGGGCAAGGCCCCTTTTGAAATTCTGTATGGCAGGAAGTGCCGTACCCCTCTCAATTGGTCTGAAACCGGTGAACGTCAGCTTTTGGGTCATGACTTAATCACAGAGGCAGAAGAAATGTGCAAAGTCATTCGTGATAACCTCAAAGCAGCCCAATCCCGTCAGAAGAGCTACTATGATAGTAAGCACCACGATTTGGCTTTCGAGATCGGAGATCATGTTTACCTCCGCGTCTCTCTTATGAAAGTACTCGTCGCTTCGGTATCAAAGGGAAGCTTTCCCCTAGATACGTGGGACCTTTCAAGATTGTCAGCAAGAGAGGTGACCTTGCCTATCAACTCGAGCTTCCTTCAAACTTTGCAAATGTTCATGACGTGTTCCATGTCTCTCAGCTTTGAAAGTGCTTCAAGACTCCTGACCGCACCGTCAACTTCGAGGACATTGAGCTCCAAGAAGATCTCTCTTATCGTGAGCACCCAGTTGCTATTCTTGTAGAGACTGAACGTAAGACTCGCAAAAAGTCAATCAAATTTCTCAAAGTCAAGTGGTCACACCATTCCGACCATGAAGCTACCTGGGAACGCGAGGATCACCTCCGTTCTGAGTACCCGACATTCTTTCAGTCCTAGATCTCGGGACGAGACCCTTTCGTAGTGGTGGAGTGTTGTAACACCCCGGATGTAACTTTCCCAATTTGTACTCCAACTCTTGCCGTTTCCGGCATTAAGTTATATTTATTTTCTCGGGTTCGGGTTTTGTCTCCGTGTGTTGTTATCGTTGTCATGCATCTCATATCATGTCATCATGTGCATTGCATTTGCATACGTGTTCATCTCATGCATTCGAGCATTTTCCCCGTTGTCCGTTTTGCATTCCGGCGCTTCGTTCTCCTCCGGTGGTCATTTCTAGCTTTCTTTCGTGTGTGGGGATTAAACATTTCCGGATTGGACCGAGACTTGCCAAGCAGCCTTGGTTTACTACCGGTAGACCGCCTTTCAAGTTTCGTACCATTTGGACTTCGTTTGGTACTCCAACGGTTAACCGAGGGACCGAAAAGGCCTCGTGTGTGTTGCAGCCCAACATCCCTCCAATTTGGCCCAAAACCCACCAAACTCTGCTCCATGTCCTAGAGCATTCGATCACGATCGCGTGGCCGAAAAACGCACCTCATTTGGACTCTCCTAGCCCCCTCTACCTATAAATATGTGCTCCCCTCCCAAAATTCGCGGATGAACCCTAGCCATCTTCCTCCTCGCGCCACCGGACGTGTCCATCCTGCCGCTGGACGTGTCCACCGCCGCCGCCACATCACCCGACGAATCAGGGTCTGCCACATCAGCCGCGCCACCGCTCCGGCCCAATCGGACGCCGCCACCTCATCCCAGCCGCCTCCTCTCTCTCCTCCCCACCGCGCCGGCCCGCGGGGCCCGAGGCAGGCCCGCGCG
>NC_041388.1:221797115-221803596 GCF_002162155.2 Triticum dicoccoides | reverse complement strand
GGCCCCGCCGCCCTTCGTCCGGCCCCGCCGCCCCGGCCATCGCCGGCCCCAGGCGACGCCGGCCGCCGCCTCCTCCCTCCACTCGCCGGCTGCTGCTTGCTTCTTCCCCGACGAACAGCTACAGTGCCGCCGCCGCCTCGGTTTTCGTGCAAACCCTAGATCTGGGGTTGTTTTTCTCCAAGTCCTTAAATTTTCAGTCCATATGCCCCTGTTTATGGCCCCGTAACTTTGTATCCGTAGCTCCGATTTGGGCATATAGCATATCAAAATGTTCATCTCAGAGAGTAGATCATTTCATTCCATTGCATCATTTTCATTTGAGTTCATCTTGATGCCCGAAATGCTGTTAGAAGAGGGCTACTTGAGTTAATGGTCAGATCTGCTACTCCGTTTAGCACTTTTGTCATTTTTGCCATGATTAATGTGTGCATGATATGCCCGTGAGTTCTTCATATGTTTTGTTAAGGGTTTTGTCATCTATCCAGAGGTGCAACCCATGTATTTTTAGGATGTGTGTGGTGACTTGTGCAATCTTGCAAAGTGGTGCACTTGCTAATTCTGTTTTCAAGGACTTAGTGATTTCACTAAGTCCTGGGATTGTTTAGTTCATGATGCCATATGTTCTTGTTGTTTCCTAGTGATCCGTGCCTCTTTTGAGGATGATCAGTAAGGGAGTTTTGTTAATATTGTAGTGCTCTATCCATCCATGTCTTTGTTTGCAATTATGGAGCACCCTAGCTTGAGTCAATCGAGCTCTACTTTTGCTTCGTTGTGAATCTGGGCAGATCGTCAACTTGTTTGCGATTTACCGATGTTATTGTAGTTGATCCGTGCATGCTATGCTATTGTTCTTGCCATGTCTAGCTTGTTTTTTGTGCCTTATTGATGGATGTATGCTTGTCTTGCCATGACTTGCACCGCGGTGAGTGCATCGAGCTCGTAAACATGCCTTCGTGAGTTATGTTTCAGCATGTCCCAGTTTTCACTAAGTCTGAAAACTGATTATGTTTTTGCTATGTTCGTGTGCTTGTTAGTATATTTTGTGATCCCTTTTGGCTCAAGGTCACTAAGAGACTTTTGTTAAGCTTGTTGAGTAGCTCCATGCCATGTCTTTCTTTGTCATGTTCAGGTCCTGTAGCATGTTATTTTGTTGCTCCGAAGAGGGCTATATGATCTGAAATTCCAGACAAGTGTTAATTTCACTAAGTCTGAGATCTGTTTTACCATTTGCGTTTTTGCCATGCTTGTTTGAACCTCCTAATGGATGAATTGGCCGTAGATTAGTGCTAGACTTTTGTTAAGAATCTTGTGTGAATCCCTGCCATGTACTTTGTTGTCATGTTTGGGTGCTGTAGCATGTTCATCTCATTGCATTTAGAAGCCTACTTGCGGTAAATCGCAGACCGGTGTCATTTTTGAATCGCTTGCCATTTCCAAACCGTAACTCCGATTCGGGCGTTCTTTATATCGTTTTCAAGCGATTTCATCTCATATTTCCAGTGGCACACTTGGAATTCCAAGTTGAGGCCAGTTTCATGCATTTTCCGTCATATCTTGCATTTTGCATCCCGCATCGCATCCCGCATAGCATATCATCATTTCATCATATCGCTTGATCCTTGCACGTGGTTGATTGTGTCCTTGTTGCTTGTTCGTCTTGTTTGGGTAGAGCCGGGAGACGAGTTCGCTAACGAGGAGCCCGTTGAGTTTGCTTTTGAGGATCCAGTCAACTCTGACAACTGTGCAGGCAAGATGATCATACCCCCGAAATCACTACTATCTTTGCTATGCTAGTTTGCTCGCTCTTTTGCTATGCCATTGCTACGATGCCTACCACTTGCTTGCAAGCCTCCCAAATTGCCATGTCAAACCTCTAACCCACCTTGTCCTAGCAAACCGTTGATTGGCGATGTTACCGCTTTGCTCAGCCCCCTCTTATAGCGTTGCTAGTTGCAGGTGAAGATTGGAGGTCGTTCCTTGTTGGAACATCTTTTATTTACTTGTTGGGTTATCATTATATTGCCATGTTATCTTAATGCATCTATATACTTGGTAAAGGGTGGAAGGCTCGGCCTCTCGCCTAGTGTTTTGTTCCACTCTTGCCGCCCTAGTTTCCGTCATATCGGTGTTATGTTCCCGGATTTTGCGTTCCTTACGTGGTTGGGTTATAATGGGAACCCCTTGATATTTCGCCTTGATTAAAGATTTTCTAGCAATGCCCAACATTGGTCTTACCATTCGCCACCTAGCCTTTTCTTTCCCTTGGGTTCTGCAGACTCAAGGGTCATCTTATTTTAACCCCCCCCGGGCCAGTGCTCCTCTGAGTGTTGGTCCAACCGAGCGATGTCCGGGGCTACCAGGGGCCACTCTGGGCTGGCCTACCCGACGTCTTGCTTATCTGAGTGTGCCCTGAGAAAGAGATATGTGCAGCTCCTATCGGGATTTGTCGGCACATTCGGGCGGTGTTGCTCTCTTGTTTTAACCAGTCGAAGTGTCCATAGTTACTGAGATACCGAGTCTGATCGGAATGTCTTGGGAGGAGGTCTATTCTTTCGATGACCGTGAGAGCTTGTCATGGGCTAAGTTGGGACTCCCTTGCAGGGATTGAACTTTCGAAAGCCGTGCCCGCGGTTATGGGCAGATGGGAATTTGTTAATGTCCGGTTGTAGATAACTTGAACCTTAATTTAATTAAAATGAATCAACTGAGTGTGTTACCGTGATGGCCTCTTCTCGGCGGAGTCCGGGAAGTGGACACGGTGTTGGAGTAATGTTTGCGCGGTTGCTCTCTAGTTTCTCGCTCGTGCTTTGCCTCCTCTTCTCGCTCTCTTTTGCGAATAAGTTAGCCGCCATACTTGCTAGTCGCTTGCTGCAGCTCCACTCATATTTTACCTTGCCTTACCCACAGGCTTAAATAGTCTTGATCGCGAGGGTGCGAGATTGTTGAGTCCCTGTGGCTCACAGATTACTATTACACCAGATGCAGGGCCCGATGGTTCCGCTCCAGGAGACGTGTATGAGCTCAAGTGGGAGTTCGACGAAGACTCTCAACGATACTATGTTTCCTTTCCCGATGATCAGTAGTGGTGCCCAGTTGGGGGTGATTGGGACCGTGTCGCATGTTGGGTTCTCTTTTGTTTTGGCGCCGTAGTCGGGGCTTGAGTGTATTGATGATGTAATGTTATTTATGTACTTGATTGACGTGGCGAGTGTAAGCCAACTATGTTATCTCCCCTTTTATTATTATTACATGGGATGTTGTGAAGATTGCCTAACTTGCGACATATGCCTTCAATGCGATTATGTCTCTAAGTCGTGCCTCGACACGTGGGAGCTATAGTCGCATCGAGTGTGTTACAATTCAGAAGTGTTTGCTCACTCAAATCGGTCGGAATGTGGAGGCGTATATGGATGATATTGTGGTCAAGTCACAGAAGGGTTCCGACCTTCTGGCTGACCTTACTGAAACCTTTGCCAACCTCAGGGGGTATGATATCAAGCTTAATCCATCAAAGTGCACATTCGGAGTTCCTGGCAGAAAATTACTCGGTTTTCTCGTTTCCGAACGGGGAATCGACGCCAATCCAGAAAAGTCGGCACTATACTCCGAATGAAAAGTCCTGTGCGAGTGCACGACGTCCAGAAGCTTACTGGTTGCTTGGCCGCTTTAAGTCGATTCATATCTCGTCTCAGTGAAAAGGCATTGCCCCTTTACCGATTGATGAAGAAGTCCGACAAGTTCGAGTGGACTCCTGAAGCTGATGCAGCATTTGCAGATCTCAAATCTCTACTCTCCACCCAGCCGGTGCTTGCTGCCCCAATCAGTAAAGAGCCTTTGCTGCTTTACATTGCAGCCACGGGACAAGTCATCAGTACGGTACTTACGGTCGAGCGGGAAGAAGAAGGAAAAGCCTTCAAAGTTCAGCGCCCAGTATATTATATTTCTGAAGTGTTGACCCCGTCGAAGCAAAGATATCCTCATTATCAGAAGCTTGTATACAGGATTTATATGACCACAAAGAAAGTTGTTCATTACTTCTCTGATCATTCCATTATAGTCGTCAGCGACGCTCCATTGTCAGAGATCCTGCATAACAGGGATGCAACCGGTCGAGTGGCAAAATGGGCGATTGAACTCCTTCCTCTAGATATCAAGTTTGAGGCAAAGAAAGCTATTAAGTCCCAGGCAATCGCAGATTTCGTCGCCGAGTGGATTGAACAGCAGCTGTCGACTCAGGTTCACTCGGAGCATTGGACTATGTTCTTCGACGGTTCCAAGATACTGAATGGTTTCGGTGCCGGAGTAGTGTTGGTGTCCCCCAGAGGAGATAAACTCAGTTATGTTCTTCAAATCCACTTTGATTCCTCCAACAATGAGGCAGAATACGAAGCACTTTTGTATGGGTTGCGCATGGCCATTTCACTTGGCGTCCGTCACCTCAGGGTCTATGGCGACTCAGATTTAGTGGTTAATCAGGTGATGAAGGAATGGGACGTCAGAAGTCCAGCCATGACTGGTTATTGCAATGCAGTGAGAAAGCTGGAGAAAAAATTTGAGGGGTTAGAGCTTCACTACATACCCTGACTGAAAAATCAAGCAGCTGATGATCTGGCAAAAATAGGTTCCAAAAGAGAAGCCATCCCCAGCAACGTGTTTTTGGAACACATTCACATACCATCAGTTCAGGAGGATCCCTTCAGTGAAGAGGCCTCGCAGCCAAGAAGCACCACGGATCCGACTGAAGTTGAAATTCCAGCTGTAATCGACCTGATCATGGAAGTCTTGGTCATCACTCCCGACTGGACAGTACCGTACATTGCGTACATCCTAAGGAAAGAGCTCCCATAGGACAAAGAAGAGGCTCGACAGATCGTCTGACGATCCAAGTCCTTTACAGTCATAAAAGGACAGTTATATAAAGAAAGCGCGACGAGAGTCAGTCAGAGGTGTATTACACCAGAAGAAGGTCGGATGATCCTTGATGATGTCCACTCGGGGACCTGTGGTCACCATGCGTCCTCTTGAACCATTGTGGCTAAAGCATACCGAGCGGGATTCTACTGGCCAAGAGCCAATGAAATGGCAAAAGAGATAGTCGACAAGTGTGAAGGATGTCAGTATTACTCCAATATGTCGCACAAGCCCGCGTTAGCCCTGAAAACCATTCCACTCGTCTGGCCCTTCGCTGTTTGGGGGCTGGACATGGTTGGACCACTGAGAACGGGCAGGAGCGGCTTCACTCATGTGCTAGTAGCAGTGAACAAGTTCACCAAATGGATTGAAGCCAAGCCTATCAAGAATCTTGACGCTTGCACTGCTATCAGTTTTTCAGAGGGTTGATATTCAAATATGGAGTTCCGCACAGCATCATCACTGACAATGGGTCAAACTTCGATTCTGACAAATTCAGGGCCTTTTGTGCCTCTCAGGGTACCCGAGTCGACTATGCTTCGGTCGCTCACCCCCAGTCGAATGGGCAAGCAGAAAGGGCAAACGGCCTAATTCTCAAAGGACTGAAACCCCGGTTGATGCGCGATCTGAAGCACACAGCAGGTGCATGGGTCGACGAGCTTCCATCAGTCCTTTGGGGATTGAGGACAACCCCAAACCGATCGACCGGAAGAACCCCATTCTTTCTGGTCTACGGAGCTGAGGCAGTCTTGCCGAGTGACCTGCTTCACAACGCTCCCCTGAGTCGAGCTCTACTCTGAAGATGAAGCAGAACAAGCCCGGCAGGACGCAGTCGACCTCCTAGAAGAAGAAAGAGAAATGGCCATGATCCGATCGACCGTCTACCAACAAGACTTGCGTCGATTCCATGCCAGAAATGTGAAGGGTCGAGCCTTCCAAGAGGGAGACTTAGTCCTCCGAGTGGATCAGCAGAAACCACACAAACTGGCCCCCACTTGGGAAGGCCCCTTCATAGTAACCAGAGTCCTTCTCAATGGAGCATACCACCTCTACAATGTCGATCACCAGATTGATGAGCCGCGAGCCTGGAATGCGGAGCTTCTCCGCCCCTTTTATACTTGAATCCTCACTCGGATGAGATGTAATAAGAAAAAACTGTTGTAGTTTATTTTTCAAAGACAAGAGCGTTATAATTTTCCCAGTGATTGTTATTGTTTTTTGTTTGCGAATGAAATCCCCCAGTGGGTGGCTTAGCTGTGAATCCATTTCGCCTAAGTTTAAAAAAATCCTACCGAGTGGAGAGCAGTCCTCCCACTCGGGGCTTAGCTGCAGTCCAGTACTCGCCTAAGTTCTCTCACTTGAGGACCTAGCTGCAGTCAGGTACTCGCCTAAGTTTGAAAAATCCTACCGAGTGGAGAGCAATCCTCCCACTCGGGGGCTTAGCTGCAGTCCAGTACTCGCCTAAGTTCTCTCACTTGAGGACCTAGCTGCAGTCAGGTACTCGCCTAAGTTTGAAAAAAATCCTACCGAGTGGAGAGCAGTCGTCCCACTCGGGGGCTTAGCTGCAGTC
>NC_041388.1:221704571-221796269 GCF_002162155.2 Triticum dicoccoides | reverse complement strand
ATCCTACCGAGTGGAGAGTAGTCCTCCCACTCGGGGGCTTAGCTGCAGTCCAGTACTCGCCTAAGTTTTTCCCACTCGGGGACTTAGCTACAGTCCAACACTCGCCTAAGTTTGAAAAATCCTACCGAGTGGAGAGCAGTCCTCCCACTTGGGGGCTTAGCTGCAGTCCAGTACTCGCCTAAGTTTTCCCACTCGGAGACTTAGCTGCAGTCCGGCACTCGCCTAAGTTTGAAAGATCCTACCAAGTGGAGAGCAATCCTCCCACTTGGGGGCTTAGCTGCAGTCCAGTACTCGCCTAAGTTTTCCCACTCAGAGACTTAGCTGCAATCCGACACTCGCCTAAGTTTGAAAAAATCCTACCGAGTGGGGAGCAATCCTCCCACTCGGGGGCTTAGCTGCAGTCCCGTACTCGCCTAAGCACGAAACACATCTCAATCCTCAAGGACGACGAGGGGAAGGTCGACTGTCGCCTTCTCCTGGGGAGCTTCGCCACAAATACAATGTGCGCTCCGTCCCGCTCTACAGTAACGAGGTGCGGGTCGACTGCCACCTTCCCCTGGAGAGCTTCGCCACAAATACGATGCGCACTCTGTCGCCGACCCGCAAGGGCGACAAGGCACGGTTCGACTGCTTCCCTCTCCTTCGGAGCTATGCTACGAATACAAAAGTTGTCTCGAATGAAGAACGGGTTCACTCAGCAGGAGATTCATGAAGATATTCAACGGTAAACCAGGTTCAGATAAATCCTAAAGGTTCCGGACCATAGATCGAAGTACTCGGGAATTCCGCCCGAAAGAGTTTAATGGTTACAAAAACCACTCGGCATTCCGAGGCGAATTTAAAGTGAGGCATAAAAGTTTGTTCACTCCGCAGGAGGAGGGCTGGCAGGCTCGACGAACTCATCCAGGTCGACACCGTCGGCTATCCGAGTGGCTGCAGCAATGAAAGTCTCCATAAAAGTCCGGAAGTCATGTTTCTGGGTGTTGGCGACCTTGATTGCTGCCAGTTTGTCTTGTCGCACCTCCTTGCAGTGGACACGAACCAAAGACGGAGCCAGATCAGCGCCACACCGAGCAGCAGACTTCTTCCACTCCTGCACTCGGTCAGGGATTTCATTTCGTCAAGTCATCAGGGACTCAAGATCATTTTGGAGCACAGCCTTTGGCCAAAGTGCCGGGTCGATCCGCGACATGGCGACCTTCAGTCGAGCCAAGTAGTCCACGACACCGTCAATGCGGGATTCTAGTAGGAGCAGATTCATGGCAGTTTCATCTTTCACAGGAGAATTGATTGGATCTAAACCAGGTTCGATCCGCCCAGTCTCCTCCTCGAAGTTCTGGCAAAACTCTGCATTCACAATCCAAGAATAAGTCAATTTTCATACGCTGAGTCAACAAAAAAAAACATCAGTCGGAAGTAAATGTGCACCTTCAAGCTTGATGAACAACTTCTTGGCAAGGCTCCTCAGATAGCTCTCTAGATCGTCCCTCCTGCGAGCGATGCCTTCCATCTTCTCGCCCAGGTTGAGGTTCTCCTTCTTCCAGCGTGTACACTCCTTGTTGGCTTTGTTTAGAGCAGATTTCAGCTTGGTATTCTCTTCTTCTAACTGGCCGACCGAAGCCAGTTTCTGTTCAGCCAGAGCGGTCCTGTCGTCAGCCTCCTTACGAGCAGCAGCCAAATCCTGATCCTTCTTCGCCAGAGCTTCTCTCAGTTTTTCTGCAAAGAAATGATGATTGATTCAGAAATAGCAGAAGGGTACTCAAGCCTAAAACTGACCAGTCGACAAACTCGTCTTACCAGTGGCGCCGTCTCTGACCTTTTGCAGCTCTGTCCTGGCCAGCTCCAAGTCAAGGTTCAGTTGAATCTGCTGCCTCTCCAAATCAGCAAAGCGAGCTCCAAGATCACAAGATTTCTGAAATCAAAGGGGAGAAATTATTTCACAGCAAAAACGACAAAGACAATAAGTACTAAGACTACGGTCGACTGCCCGCAGTCCACCATAGTCTCGGGGACTACACCCAGTGGGTGCACTTTGTGTGCCCCCACCGGTTCTGATCCCACTCGACCGGCCCGCTGGAGTCGAGTCCAAAAAAAGGGGAGAGAAAGTAGAACTCAGACCATAGTCGACTGCCAGCAGTCGACCGCGGTCTCAGGGACTACACCCAGTGGGTGCACTTTGCGTGCCCCCACCGGTTCTGATCCCACTCGACCAGATCGAGTGGAAGAAACAAACTACCAGTTCGGTTTTCACTCGACAAAATACAAAGACTACAGTCGACTGCCAGCAGTCCACCGTAGTCTCGGGGACTACACCCAGTGGGTGCACTCAGCGTGCCCCCACTAGTCCAAAAAATCAATCGATGCACCCAGTGGGTGTACAGATGCAAAGATTTTCGGAAAGAGTCTTCAGATAGCATATCCTAACAGAACAAGCGGCGACCAACTAACCTGAACGTTGCTCTGGAGAGCCGAGCTGGCATCATAGGCGGCTTGGCTGGCGTCCCGCACCGTCTTCATCTTCTCCATCTTAATGCCCGCCTGGCGTATGGCTTCCCTAGCAGCATTCACCTCGTCCTCTAGGACATGATGGGTCGCAAAAACTGAAGGCGGGTCGACAGGGGGCCGAGCAGTCAACGAGGAAGGCAAGGCACTCGACAATGGCACAGCGAAGGTGATGGAACCCTGATTGGCATCGCCAGCGTCCTGAACGACTGGCTCCGCCCTCGGCGTCGAGTGTGGCACCTCGCCCGCGGGAGGTCACCTATTTTTCCTTGTCAAAGGCCTCTCGGGATCTTCATCATCATCATCAGGGAGGTCAATAATGTTAGGAGCTGTTCAAAGTTCAATCAGCAAAGTCACATCACCCAATGGTACACATTGCAGTTGAATCGACCAAAATAAAGATAGTATGGCAGAAATCATACCCAGATTAGAAGTGACCGCATCCTCCATCACCTCATCGTCGTCCCTGTAAGCTGAAGTCCCAGAAGTAGCAGCACTGACAGTCCCAAAGTTCATCTGGTTAAAAACAAGAAAAACAAACAACACGGGGTGTCGAGTGAAGGGAAAAGGAGACACTCACGCAGAAGCGACAGGGATGTCAATCTTAATTTTCGGCAACGCCTTCCAAAGCTTCGGCTCTGCGACTTTGGGATGCTTTGACGCTTTTTCGGTCGGAGTTGGCGAAGAGGTTCGAGGACGCTTTGAAGACTGACCAGCTTGAGCAATCGCCTTTTCACGGGCGCTCGGTCGTTCTTGGTCAAGTTTAGACCGCCTCTCCCTGTGAGGAGGCGACTCAACTTCTTCTCGTCACTTGGATCGTCGCTCTCTTCGTCCCCTCCACCATCAGACTCCCATTCACCACTTTCGTCGCCGCTCACTTCTCCTTCCGGGTCCTGCTCTTGCTCTCCGTTGGGCATTGAATACATTTCGATAAGGGCCTGAAAGAAAGCAGGAATAGTAAAGTCAGTCGACGTGGTATAAACAGCTGCGCTAGTGAATTCAGATTACAATCAAAAGCTCGGAATCGGACCTTCTCTGGCACATGGGACTGGTCGAATGGAGGAACTCTCCTGGCTCCCCTGGGGTTGTCCTTGTTTCTGGTCATGCCCGACAGCCACTTCTCCAGTGTGTCGTCATCAACCTCCTCCGGGTGAATCCGACTGGAGTCGTCAAGACCCGAATACATCCACATCGGATGGTCTCGGGCTTGAAGAGGCTGGATGCGCCGCTGAAGGAAGACCTCCAAGAGATCCATATCAGTGACCCCGTCACGGATAAGCTGGACCACTCGCTCGACCAGCACCCTCACCTGCGCCTTCTCCTCCGGGAGCACCTTCAAAGAAGAAGGTTTCCTCACTCGGTCCATGGTAAATGGAGGGAGGCCAGTCGACTGCCCTGGCGTCGACTGGTCCTTGCAGTAGAACCAGGTCGACTGCCACCCGTGAACCGAGTCGGTGAGAATCATGGCCGGAAAGGAACTTTTACCTCTCATCTGAACACCAAGACCTCCACACATCTGAATCACTTGAGTCCTCTTGTCACTCGGGTTGGCCTTTTTCACCGTCTGAGAGCGACAAGTGAAAATGTGCTTGGACAGATCCCAGTGAGGCTGACAACCCAGGAAATTCTCACACAAAGAAATAAAGGCAGCGAGATAAACAATTGTGTTGGGAGTGAAGTGGTGGAGTTGTGCCCCAAAGAAGTTCAGAAATCCCCGAAAGAAGGGGTGAGGAGGCAAGGAAAATCCACGGTTGACGTGGGTGGCGAGGAGGACACGCTCACCCTCCCGAGGCTGCGGCTCGGATTCCTTCCCCGGAAGGCGCGCCGATTCGTGGGGGATCAGCCCTCCTTTGACTAGGTCATCGAGGTCCTCTTGGGTGATCGTCGAGCGGATCCAATCACCCTGGATCCAGCCGTTCGGCAGGCCGGTTCGCGAGGAAGATCTGCCTCGACTGGTCGCTTTCCCCTTCGCCTTTGCCGTCGCCTTCTTCGCCCGCTCCAGAGCCGTCGTCTTCTCCTTCCCCATCGTCGCCGGCGAGACGCGTACGGAGCGGTGGAGCTGGGGCGAGAGAGAGAGCGGCGAGGGAGCATGAAGGGGGGAAGAGATAATGGGGACGCACCATTCGAAGAGACACCGGTCCGGCGCCTTATATGAGGCTGCTTCCGAGTGGCTCACTGGTAGGTCCGGGCGGCCTGGTCATATCCCGTAACAATCGCGCGCGGGATACATGGCAAAAAAGGTGGCATGGGGATCGAGGCGGCTCCGTTCTATCCCATCCGATTGCGGCGGCCTCCCCCGTCCCCCGCATGCTTCCCAAAATTCAGATCCCGTGAAATCTGCGGGCAGCAGAACAACTTGTCAGACCAAAGATCTCCTCCGCGCCTTCACTCGGAGCCTTACAAGTAAAGAAACTCACTCGACGAACACTAAGAATGGATCAAGGCGACTGAAAAGGAAGTTGCTGTCATCACTCAGGTCCGTTGATCCGAAACAAGATATGCTCATGGCATGAAAAACAAGTCGGAGAAGTTCTCAACTCCTTCCCCACTCAAACCTCGATCCATTTGGGGGCTAATGATGAAGCTATGTACTTAGGGTAGGGTCATGGACCTGTCCTAACCGCCCTACCCAAGGACATCTCTAGGAGAAATCACCTTTCAATCGACTTAGAGGTATTCCACTCGACAGACTCGAAGACACTCGACCAAGAAGCAACCACTCGACCAAGACCCAACCACTCGACGGTCAGGAGACCTAAAGTCACTCCGCACGCTAACGGTCGGTCATTAAGTAGCTTTTATGGTCATGATAGCACTTTATTAGGGGCGTTACCAGTAACCCCCGATGTTAATGTATTTGAAACCCTGCATAACTGAGGGCGGGAGGGGTCTGGCGAACTCTATATAAGCCACCCCCTCCTTAGTGTAAAGGGTTCGCACGCCTGTAATTCACACACACATAATCCAGTCGACCGCCTCCGGGCTCCGAGACGTAGGGCTATTACTTCCTCCGAGAAGGGCCTGAACTCGTAAACCTCGTGTGCTTACAACTTCTCCATAAATAAGATCTTGCCTCTCCATACCTACCCCCCTACATTACTGTCAGGCTTAGAACCATGACAGGCGGCACCGCGCGCGGTCCCTCGGGGGCTGGAGGCGGGCCGAGCGGGCCGGAGTGGGAGCGAGGTGACGGCGACACTTGGTGGCGCCCGATTGGCCGCGACAAAGTGTCCGGCCGGAGCGGACATTGTCCGGCGGCGGCGTGAGCAGATTTTAGGGTTAGGGGGAGAAGAGACCCGGGATTTTCGTGGGGGGATCTTTATATAGGGGTAGAGGGAGCTAGGAAGCTCCAAATGTAGTACCGTTTTCGGCCACGCGATCATGATCGAACGCTCTAGACGATGGGAGAGGTTTTGGTGGGTTTTGGGCCAAATTGGAAGGGTGTTGGGCTGCAACACACACGAGGCCTTTTCGGTCCCTCGGTTAACCGCTGGAGTATCAAACAAAGCCCAAATGGTACGAAACTTGACGGGCGGTCTACCAGTAGTAAACCAAGGCCGCATGACAAGTATCGGTCCAATCCGAAAACGTTTAACCCCCACACATGAAAAGAGGTAGAAAGGACCACCGGAGGGCATAGGAGCGCCGGAATGCAAAACGGACAACGTGGAAAATGCTCGGATGCATGAGACGAACACGTATGCAAATGCAATGCACATGATGACATGATATGAAATGCATGACAAAGACAAAACACACGGAGACAAAAACCCAACAACGAGGAAATAATATAACTTAGGGCCGGAAACGGCAAGAGTTGGGATACATATAAGGTAAATTACATCCAGGGTGTTACAATCATTGAGCTGAACATGTGCTGAACTCGGAGGTGCCGTACGTTCGGTACTAGATCGGTTGGATCGTGAAGACGTTCGACTACATCAACCGCGTTAACCTAAAGCTTCCGCTTTCGGTGTACGAGGGTACGTGGACACACTGTCCCCCTCTCCTTTCTATGCATCTCCTAGATAGATCTTGCGTGATCGTAGGAATTTTTTTGAATTGCATGCTATGTTCCCCAATAGTGGCATCCGAGCCCGGTCTATGCGTAGATGATATGCACGGGTAGAAGACAAAGAGTTGTGGGCGATAATAGTCATACTGCTTACCACCAATGTCTTATTTTGATTTAGCGGAATTGTTGGATGAAGCGGCCCGGACCAACCTTACATGACAACGTTCATGAGACCGGTTCCACCGACAGACATGCAACTTGTTTTGCATAAATGTGGCTGGCGGGTGTCTATTTCTCCAACATTAGTTGAATCGAATTTGACTACGGAGAGTCCTTGTTGAAGGTTAAAACAACACACTTGATGAAAAATCATTGTGGTTTTGATGCGTAGGTAAGAACGGTTCTTTCTAGAAGCCCGTAGCAGCCACATAAAACTTGCAACAACAAAGTAGAGGACGTCTAACTTGTTTTTGCAGGGCATGTTGTGATGTGATATGGTCAAGACATGATGTGATATAAGTTATTGTATGAGATGATCATTTTTTGTAAAAGTTATCGGCAACTGGCAGGAGCCTTATGGCTGTCACTTTATTATATGAAATGCAATCACCATGTAATTGCTTTACTTTATCACTGTGCGGTAGCAATAGTTGTAGAAGCAATGGTTGGTGAGTCGACAATGATGCTACGTTGGAGATCAAGGTGTGAAGCCGGTGATGATGGAGATCACGACGGTGCTTCGGAGATGGAGATCAAAGGCACAAGATGATGATGGCCATATCATGTTACATATTCTGATTGCATGTGATATTTATCTTTTTATGGATCTTATTTTGCTTAGTATGATGGTAGCATTATAAGATGATCCATCACTAAAATTTCAAGGTATAAGTGTTCTCCCTGAGTATGCACCATTGCGATAGTTCATCATGCCGAGACACCACATGATGATCGGGTGTGATAAGCTCCACGTTCACATACAAAGTGTGCAAGACAGTTTTTCATGCCCAGAATACTCGGGTTAAACTTGACGAGCCTAGCATATGTAGGTATGGCCTCGGAACACTGAGACTGAAAGTTCAAACGTGAATCATATAGTAGATATGATCAACATAGAGATGTTCACCATTGTAAACTACTCCATCTCACGTGATGATCAGACATGGTTTAGTTGGTATGGATCACGTGATCATTTAGATGACTAGAGGGATGTATATCTAAGTGGGAGTTCTTAAGTAATATGATTAATTGAACTTTAATTTATCATGAACTTAGTCCTGATAATTTTTGCATATCTATGTTGTTGTAGATCAATGGCCCATGCTACCGTTCCCTTGAATTTTCATGTGTTCCTAGAGAAAGTTAAGTTGAAAGTTGATGGTAGCAACTACACAGACCGGGTCCATAATTTGAGGATTATCCTCATTGCTGCACAGAAGAATTACGTCCTTGATGCACCGCTAGGTGCAAGGCTTGTTGTAGGAGCAACTCCGGACATTATGAACGTTGGCAAACTAAAGCGGATGATTACTCGATAGTTCAGTGTGCCATGCTTTACGGCTTAGAATGGGGACTTCAAAGATGTTTTGAACGTCATGGAGCATATGAGATGTTCCGGGAGTTGAAGTTAATATTTCAAGCAAATGCCCGAGTTGAGAGAATGAAGTCTTCAACAAGTTCTATAGCTGCAAGACGGAGGAGAATAGTTCTGTCAGTGAACACATACTCAGAATGTCTGGGTACCATAACCACTTGATTCAGCTTGGAGTTAATCTTCCTGATGATAGTGTCATTGACAGAGTTCTTCAATCACTACCACCAAGCTATAAAGGCTTCATGATGAACGATAATATGCAAGGGATGAACAAGACGATTCTCGAGCTCTTCACAATGCTGAAGGCTGCGGAGGTATAAATCAATAAGGAGCATCAAGTGTTGATGGTTAACAAGACCACTAGTTTCAAGAAAAAGTTCAAAGGGAAGAAGGGGAACTTCAAGAAGAATAGCAAGCAAGTTGCTACTCAAGGGAAGAAGCCCAAGTCCGGACCTAACCATGAAACTGAGTGCTTCTACTTCAAAGGGACTGGTCACTAGAAGCGGAACTGCCCCAAGTATTTGGTGGATAAGAAGGATGGCAAAGTGAAAGGTATATTTGATATACATTTTATGGATGTGTACCTTACTAATGCTTGTAGTAGCGCCAGGGTATTTGATATTGTTTTTGTTGCTCATAGTTGCAACTCGAAGCAGGGGCTATGGATTAAATGAAGATTGGCTAAGGACGAGGTGACGATGCGCGTCAGAAATGGTTCCAAGGTCGATGTGATCGCGGTACGCACGCTACCTGCACATCTAACTTCGGGATTAGTTTTAGACCTGAATAATTGTTATTTGGTTCCAGCGTTGAGCACGAACATTATATCTGGAACTTGTTTGATGTGAGATGGGTATTCATTTAACTCGGAGAATAATGGTTGTTCTATTTATATGAGTAATATCTTTTATGGTCATGCACCCTTGATGAGTGGTCTATTTTTATTGAATCTCGATCGTTGTGATACACATATTCATAATATTGAAGCCAAAAGATGCAAAGTTAATAATGATAGTGTAACTAATTTGTGGCACTGCTGTTTAGGACATATTGGTGTAAAGCGCATGAAGAAACTCCATGCAGATGGGATTTTGGAATCACTTTATTATGAATCAATTGATGCTTGCGAACCATGCCTCATGGGCAGGATGACTAAAACTCCGTTGTCCGGAACAATGGAGCGAGCTACTGACTTATTGCAAATAATACATACTGATGTATGCGGTCCGATGAGTGTTGAGGATCACGACAGGTATCGCTATATTCTACGATTTGAGCAGATATGAGTATATCCACTTAATGAAACATAAGTCTGAAACATGTGAAAAGTTCAAAGAATTTCAGAGTGAAGTGGAAATCATCATAACAAGAAAATAAAGTTTCTACGAACGGATCGCAGAGGCGAATATTTGAGTTACGAGTTTGGGCTTCATTTGAAACAATGTGGAATAGTTTCGCAACTCACGCCACCTGAAACACCATAGCGTAATGGTGTGCTTTTGGCTAGCAAGGATAGGGGCAAGCACCACATGTTGATGGATCTATGACAATATGACTTCTATGTGAATATAAACAAACATAAACCATTAAGTTGTCTTCCTTGTCCAATGTCAACAATTTTGGCATATAATATTTTGATGAGGGTTCACAATCACAAAAGATTTCTAGGATAGTATATCTATATGTGAATCTTCTCTTCCCTTAATAATTGATTCATGAGTTGCATCATTGACTAATGCTATGTTTGCCCCCGATTTGATCGTACACAAATCATACACGCAAATGTGTACGATCAAGATCAAGGACTCACGAGAAGATACCACAACACAATTCTAAGCACAAATAAAATAATACAAGCTTTATATTACAAGCCAGGGGCCTTGAAGGCTCGAATACAAATGCTTGAAGACACAAGAGTCAGCAGAAGCAATAATACCTAAGTACACACATAAGTTAAACAAGTTTGCCTTAAGAGGGCTAGCACAAAAGTAGCAACGATCGAAAAGGCAAGGCTGTCGGTGTCAAAACCGGCAGATCTCGGGTAGGGGGTCCCAAGCTGTGTATCATGGATCGATGGGTAATAGGAAACAGGGGACACGATGTTTACCCAGGTTCGGGACCTCTTGATGGAGGTAAAATCCTATGTCCCGCTCTTGTTTATATTGATAGAGTATCAAGTACAGAGTTGATCTACCTCGAGATCATATGTTGTGGTCTAAAACCTAAGGGTATGATGAATAATGTCATAATAACCTACCGACTAGCCTGGCCTCGGCTTATATAATGTACTAGAGGCCTAGGATAACAGGAGTCCTAGTCGAATACGTTGATGGAGAGGAGTCATTGTCTTGATCACCAAGTCTTGTGGAATCTTCCTCGTATGTGTCTTCAGCTGTCCGAACTGGCCCATGAGTAAACGGCCATGGGGGTCCTCAGCCCAATCAAACTGATCAGGAGACAATGTGGTGAGTACCCCCTAGTCCAGGACATCGTCAGTAGCCCCCTGAACCGGTCTTTAAGTTGGGGACGCTCCTCGGTTCTTCCGAACTGTTCTTCGTCTTCGGTCGTCGGTCTTAAAAATTGGTTCAACAAATCTTCCCATCTTCTATCTTGAGGACTGCCGAGCTAAATCTGAAAATCTCACACGTCGGGTATCCGAGGAGCCCTTTAAATCTTCGGCCTTTATTAATGCCTTGTTATTTTTATGCCACACCTCGGGTTTGAAGTTGTTCCCGGGTGGCAGCGTCCTCTTGCGTCCGAGCTCCAACGCTGGACTGCATTTGAGGTATCTTTTGCAGCCGAGCACCAACGCTGGACCGCTTTCTGAGCTCCAATGCCGGAATGTATCCGAGCTCCAACGCCGGACTATGTCCAAGATCAAACACCGGACTGTATCCGGACTCCAACACCAGACTATATCCGAGGTGTCATAAATCACCTTGGTTAAAAAAAGTTGAAGGAGTTTAGCCGAGCTTAATGCCGAAAATGCCCTCTATGGAGCCAGCCATTCGCGCCTGAGCTTTATGCCGGACTGCTTCCGAGGTGGTGCACCACCCCGACTGTGGGCCAATTTTTTTTCAATATATTTGATTGGTGCAATTTATTCTCTGCCGAGATATATAGCCAGTAGCCCTCAAGGTGTGTATCGGTCTAAAATCTGAGATGCACCTAAAGGATGACATAAGACCTCTGATCCCAGTAGCCGCTGAGACTCGGGTTGATTTGCAAAATCGGTCTGAGGATCAATTCCTAGCTCGGCAAAATACTTCGGGACATAAAAAGCAGTGTGCAGAGTCCTCGAGACTCAGGTTGGGTGCCGCCGACCAACCTGAGGATCATAATCTCCTCGAAAACTATATTGCACTTAAATTTTCTGCACTGGATTGCCAATGTAGTAGCCCGCGAGACACTGGTCGGGTGGCAACACCAGATCAGGGGATCAATGTGCCCTTTTAATATTAGTAAATGATAAGCCCGAAGACCAGTAGCCCCCGAGCCTTAATGCAGGCACGGGTGGCTGAATTAAGGATTGATATCCAGAGGAAAATCACAAATTATGTGTAATGATTCTATGTATCCAAGTACTTTGCATCATTAATGCTCGGATCCGCATTGTACAAAACTTTGTTGACCGACCATCGGCTTCAACCTCTTCGGCTAGTAGCCGAGGAGTGTTTTCCTACTTTATAAAGCCTTTATGAGGGCAAAGATTTACGACAAACAAGGCAATCTGGCCATACGGTTTTATAAACAAAGGTACACAGAGAGATATGTTCTATTATTGTTTAACATAAGAAATGTCTTCCAAAGAAAATAGTCCCACTATCGGTTCCTTTCTTTGGGTTGTCATGCTAGGCATGATCATGAAACCTCAGCTCTAATGTAAGAGAAAAATATTGAGGATTCAGTTTGGGAGGCCAGTTACTAGCCCCCGATAGTGTTTGGCAACAGTCGAGGTCAAGCCGTAAACACTTCGGCCAATGTTATGAATGGCCCGTCATTTAACATGGGGTGACCTCTATCGATCTTATAGTTTAACACAGTCATCGGATCACTGACCAGTTTGCGCTTATTGTGAAAGTCAGTTTTCGGCTTTCTCCACTGAGGCGCTTAACCATGCTAGCTGGAAGCACAATCGCAGTGGTTCTCCCTTTGCACACCTAGCCGAACAAAGCGGAACATAGGAGGCAAGCACAGGAGCCGGGCAACCCAACTATTGACCGAAGACACAATTCGAAACCGATGCATATATAGCAATATCCAAGAATGTTTTTGCCGAATCTCTAAAGGTGTCCGGCGTTGCACTGCGAGACTTATGCTGAAAACACACAAATAGTTTGAAAGTGCCATAAGCTTGGAAAACCAAAAAACGCCAGTAAAAACTTGACGTCCGAACAAGATCAAGTGTTCGGTGCCAATCCGAAAATTGGAAAAAACATTGTGCTTCTATCGTGCTTTAACATGACACACCCGGTCTCAAGACTTCACGCGGGTCAGCCTACGGCTTCAAGCTCATTAACCCAAAGGCGGAGTACTTCTCCGAGGCTAGTTTAGCAAATTAAACTCGAGCGAATTTAGAGAGAAGACAGGCCACCCGACTATTGACCATACACACGAGTCGAAAAAGGAGCGGTAGAAAAAGACTTTGCAATGACCAAGAAGAAAACACATTTACTATAAAACAACTCATATAAATTTTAAGAGCCCCCAAGTGACTTGGGTAAAAGAACTTTATGCATAATGATTGTATGTACCGAAGTACTTATATCATATCTGTGTTCACCCGAACTTTAAACACGTCTTAACTGACCGTCAACTTCTCCCTCTTCAGCCAAGGGCCGAAAAGTGTCATGTACTCCACCTGTCGAGAATATCGACGGTGTTTCCGATGACTAGGCAATCGGGCCATAAGGCTGTAAGAGACAAAGCGCGCTCAGGGAACTTATGCTATATTACTAATGAAGTGTAAGAAGCATCTTCGAAGAAAATAGTACCTCCACCGATACCTTTCTTCGGTTGCTCATGAGTTCTGTTGTGTGTCAACCATAATTGAAAACAATAAGAGCGCTAGCTTTCGGCTTCACCCAGTTTGAGGTACTAACTCGGATGACCCGGTAGTAACAATCGCAGAGGTGCTCCCTTTACTCCCTAGCCTAACAATTGGGAACATAGGGGTAAGCATAGGAGCCAGGCAACCCAGCTTGCGAAACACTTAAGTCAACATGGTGCATATTGTGGCGTAATACACGAACAAGGTATGAAGTCGTACAAGTATAATCATATGCAAGAGGAAAGGCTTCATAAAGGAAGCCCCTAAATAAACGGGGTATTTGAATTTGTGTGTCACAAACAAAGGTTGGACAAGGAATTTTGTCACAAACAACTTCTTTCCAAAAATGTATAATGCTTGGTAGAACCGAACAAAATTTAAAACTGAAAGTTTTTGAGCATGAAAGTGACTTAGGTGGTTAATATGCTCGATGTTGATGATGCAGGCCGAGATTGTGGCGGGACGAGATCCCAGCCCATGCCGGTCCCGAGATGTCCAAGTAAAGAGCTCGGCTTGATTAAGTGGTGATGCAACATAGTCGATGGGCGAGGTGAAAACCCCAGTCCGACCGCGGCGACGGAGCAGGCCAGCAGTGTGACGTCGAAGCCCCCAGCATGTGTTAATGAAGTGATGACAAAGCCCCCGGTCAGCCGAGGTGACGTGGTACGTCGGTACGCCGAGGTGACAGCGCTGCCTGGCCCGGATTATCTACATGTGCATAGAAAATTGTGCAAGCCAGAGATAATAGGAAAAAAAATTCTTGCATAATAATAATATACGCAGAGTAATAAAAGAAATATGGCCTGTGCGCCGAACACTCGATGAGGTAGAGCTCTCTCGGTGATGCCGAAGTCCCCGAGGCAACCGAACACGTCGGTATGGCAACACGACCAACAAGGTGATCACGCGAGACGATTTACGCCGATTGGGATGACGGCGTCAGCTTGCTGAAGAGACCACGTGATGCAGTCAAAGTCGATCACCTACACACATAAAATAGTGCGGTCCAAAAAGGATAATTTCTTTCCGCAAAAAATGATTTATTGAAAGAGATGTGGCCTGGCGCCGAAGTCATGTCAATGCGGGGCGTTGGCGTGACGCGGTGAAGGCGTGGCCAAGCCCGAATTCGCAGGCCGGTGTGAGTTCCGGATGCGGCATTCGCCGAACTGTATATGGAAACTGACCGAACTACTACGCCACCTTTGTTAATGCGGCCGCCATTTGATAGACCTGTGTATAGATGATGAAACAAACCGGAGTAATAATCCCTTGGGAAAAATAAACCCAAGCAAGAAAAATACTAGGATTAATAGCACCTGGTTTGTTTGTTGTAGCAATCTGAAGAAAGGTTACTCCCAAACATTGGACTCGATCCGCACACCCATTGCTTGATGGGTGATGAAGCGGTGGCATGGTGATGCTGGCAAAGGTTGGCTCGCCGAGGAAAAGCCCGTGGTCCAGCTAATGTGATGAAGCTGGTCGGCTGGTGACGCCGAAGTCTCCGAAGTAAGTTGATGAAGAGATGGTGAAGCCCTCGGTCTAGCCGAGGAGACAGAGTAGGTCGGTAAGGAGACGTTGCAGCTGCCGTGTCGGCCGAGGTGTTGAAGCAGTTCGGCGTGATGGACATCGGCTTGAAGAAGCAACAGTGTGGCCATGTCGACGCAGGTCGTAACTTGTGACGCGGTCAATGCCGGTTGGATGAAGTGACCATGCGGCGATGCCTGTGTGCCCGCTCCGTGTAATCTGTGGGGCGGCGATGTTGGTGATGATTTATCCTTGTTGATTCCGAACTCTTGTTCGCTCGCCGAGATGATGATCTGAAGAAGTTGAGCTCGGCTCAAAAGGCGACAACGTGTCTAGCGCAGGTCGGCAGCCATGGAGCAATATTGTCAGACTGGTTTGACACCAGCATGATAGTGAAGATTACCTCAGAGGAGGCTTAAAACTTTATGGGCACGTGTTTAAAAACAATGCACAATACCCTAGGAGAAAATTCCTTTAAAAAGGTTGTCCCATATCACGTTCATAAAGAAACATGAATTCGGGTCAGATCCGTATTCACGCAGGAAACATACCCGAAAAGTGATGCACTAATAGAAAGGTTCCCGGAGTTTGGACGGTCGGATCGAGCTGAAACTTTTAGGGGTATTAGATATAGGAATTCCGCAGCCAATCAATGGTTGGATCTTCCAAAGGATGTCCAATCTAGGTGCTAGAGACCACGCCCTAAACTCGTCCAGATTCCCGTCCAGATTTGACAGGGCTTCGGTATATCGTAGATTGGCAGAGATTCCTCCATCGGAACTCGACGATATTTTGCATGGTTATTGTAGACTCAATTCCGCACAATTCAATCGAAGGGATCATCAAAGCGATGCTCGAAGAGGTGGTGGCAGCGAATACAAGTTCGCTATTCGGAAAAACAACACGGTCGCCCAAGGGCGATGTTGACATTGAGCCCCTGAGCTCCATGGATGATTCCTCCATGATCTTGATAGAGATCGGAGTTGATGTTGAGGAAGGCCCTCATCAGAACATGATGATCGGAGATGGAGCGCGGTCCTCGGTCGAGCCAAGGTGACCAGTCGAGCCGGCGATGAAGATGCCGGCATCGCAGTTGACCTGCGGGCGAGCCATTGATCCTTTGCTGATCACACATCGGAACTCTCAATGAAAGCACCATTGTCGGTGTAAAAACTGGCAGATCTTGGGTAGGGGTCCCAAGCTGTGTATCATAGATCGATGGGTAACAGGAAACAGGGGACCTCTTGATGGAGGTAAAATCCAATGTCCTGCTCTTGATGGAGGTAAAATTATACGTCCTACTCTTGTTTATATTGATGGAGTATCAAGTACAGAGTTGATCTACCTCAAGATCATATGTTGTGTTCTAAAACCTGAGGGTATGATGAATAATGTCATAATAATCTACCGACTAGCCTGGACTCGGCTAACGTACCAGAGGCCTAGGATAACAAGAGTCCTAGTCGAATACGTCGATGGAGAGGAGTCCTTGTCTTGATCACCAAGTCTTGTGGAATCTTCCTTGTATGTGTCTTCGACTGTTCAAACTGGCCCATGAGTAAACGGCCATGGGGGTCCTCGGCCCACTCCAACTGATCGGGAGACGATGTGGTGAGTACCCCCTAGTCCAGGACACCGTCAAAGGCCTCCTGCCTGGGACCTCCTAACTACTCCTCAAAGTCGAACTCCATGTAGAATCATCCGTGGGATCCTCTGGCTCCTGGACTCCATCATATGATCGCAATAACCGAGAAAAGGGAAAAAATAAGTAGCAAAGCAACCGTGAGTACTCATCCAAAGTACTCGCAAGTAAGGATCTACACTACATATGCATTGGTATCTGTATAATGGGGTAATATCTGTGGGCTAAACTGTAGAATGATAGAATATGAGGGGAAAGCTAGTCCTATCGAAGACTACGCTTCTGGCAGCCTCCATGTTGAAGCATGTAGAAGAGAGTAGCTGGTAAGTTCACCAAGTATCATTGTATAACATAATCCTACCCGGCGATCCTCTCCTCGTCGCCCTGTCAGAGAGCGATCACCGAGTTGTATATGGCACTTGAAAGGGTGTGTTTTATCAAGTATCCGGTTCTAGTTGTCATAAGGTCGAGGTACAACTCCGGGTCAACCTTTTATCGAGGGACACGGCTATTCGAATAGATAAACTTCCCTACAGGGGTCCACCACATTACCCAACACGCTCGGTCCCTCTGGCCGGACACACTTTTCTGGGTCATGCCCGACCTCATAAGATCAACACGTGCAGCCCCACCTAGGCAGAACAAAGAGGTCAGTACACCGGTCTAAATCCTATGCGCGCAGGGGTCTAGGCCCATCTCCCATTGCACACCTGCACATTGCGAGGGCGGCCGGTGAGCAGACCTAGCAACCTCCATTACAAAGGAAGTTGCATTACACGGTCCAACCCGGCGCGCGCCACTCAGTCGCTGACGTCAAGAAGGCTTCGGCTAATACCACGACATCGAGTGCCCATAACTGTTCCTGGGTAGTTGGTTAGTGCGTGTAGGCCAGTGGCCAGACTCAGATAAAATACCAAGATCTCATTAAGCGTGTTATTTTGAAGTAATCGCGGACGCCGACCAGGGCCAGGCCCACCTCTCACCTAGTTGGTCTCAACCTGCCCTATCACTCCGCCACAAAGATCCACCCAGAGGCCGTCAGGACAAAGATCCTTTCAGCCCCCAATCCGTGAATCACTCTTGAGTACTCTACGAGCCGACCCGTCTTTAGTCACAACATGTATCATATATAATGTATATAGGTACATACCCGTGATCACCTCCCGAGTGATCATGGCCCGATCGTATAGCATGGCAGACGGACAAGAATGCAGGGCCACTGACGATAAACTAGCATCCTATAGTAAGCATTTAGCATTGCAGGTAAAACTAACAACAGTAGTAGCAAAGACAGGCTATGCATCAGAATAGGATTAACGGAAAGAAGTAACATGCTACACTACTCTAATGCAAGCAGTAGAGAGAAGGAATATGTGATATCGGGTTGATCAAGGGGGGGGGGCTTGCCTGGTTGCTCTCACAAGAAGGAGGGGTCGTCGTCGATGTAGTCGATCATAGGTATCGACAGCAGTCTCGGGGTCGACCGGAAAGAAGTAACGGAGGGGGAACACAATATATAACAGAGTAATCAAAGCATCACAAAATATAACAAGGCAATACGCGGTGCTAGAGGTGAGCTAACGCGGGGATAGGTGATACGGTGAATGGGGAAAACATCCGAGAAAGTATCCCCGGTGTTCGGCTTTTTTAGACAGACGAACCGGGGGAAAGGTTGCACGTTTGCTATGCTAGGGACATGTGTAGGACGAATGGACTGCGTATTCGGATTTGTGTCGTCGTTCTGAGCAACTTTAATGTATAAAGTATTTTCATCCGAGTACGGTTTGTTTTATATGAATTTTCAAAGTTTTATAGTTTTTCTAAAATTATTTATTAATTCGAATTAAATAAGAAAAAGCCATGTGTACCCAGTGGCAGTCTAGCCCCAGAGGCTCATGCAGGCCCGTTGACTGCTGAGTCTGTAGTCAACATTTGACTCGTCAGACTATGAACAGTGCCGTTGGTCCCACCGGTAAGTGACTCAGTGTATATTTTAAACTAAATACTTTTTTAATTTAATCCTAATGGCCTTGGGCCCACTGTCATTGACTTCCAGGGGGGTTAGCACTAAAAGGGGATTACCCCCAATTAAGCTAGGAGGGCTCGTGGGGGCTTTATACGCGCGCGCCAACGGAGGTGTGCTGGCGGCCACGGCGTTTGGCCGACCGGTCGCGGTAGGCGGAGGCGGACGCCAGAGCTGGGGAGGCCAGCGCATGCGGCCCACGGCGGCCCAACGACCGTGCTGCGGGGCGAGCGAGGACACAGGCGGGGGAGCAGCGCGGCAACAATGGGACCAGCGGTGGAGCCGATGAGGGCAAGCGGTGGCGCAGGAGAGGAGCAGCGGCGCCGGGGGGAGTAGGGCCCGAGCGGGCGACCTGGCGCACCAGAGCAGTGCGGTAGAGGAGCAGGCTGGGGCGGGAGCGGGGAGGCATGGCAGCCGACGGCGGGGCGATAGTGGGAAGGCGCGATAGCCTACAGAGGCAGCAGCAGCTTCATGCGAGCGGCGGTAGCGGCGCTGGGCTGCAGTATGGGCAGCCGCAGCAGCATACGGCATGACCGCGGATGGCTAGGCGCGTGCGCTGGGGCTCGCGAGCATGAAGCGTCGGACGCAATGACAGTGAGCATGGGTTTGGTCAGGCACAACGCTATAGGGCAAAACATAACGAACCTAGATGCTAGGCTGCATCTACATGGGCACGAGAGGACTCCCGTGTGCCTAGCTGGCCCCGGGACAGCCGGTAGCCACGGTGGGGATGATGCAGAGCATCCTACGGACATCACCATGTCAAGAGTCTGTTTGGCAAGTGACACGTGCGACCTCTACTTCACATACACAAATGTGAATCATCTCCTTTACACGTGCTCACTTGACCGATTCGAGGATGGTACACTACTTGACACTTCTCCCGTGTGCATGCATAGGTATTGTCGGAGCGTCACGGATGTTGAGGAGGAGTGCAAGTGCCAAGGAACAACTACACCATCCGCGAGGGAAGCATGGAAGCGACGACGGAATAATACGGACACAGCTGCCATGTCCCAGACATCCGGCCTTGTCCCGGACATCCGGCCCCTAAAGATGTCAACAGCAGCAGCAGCCTGGCAGCCGAAGTGCTACAGACCCCGGACATCCGGCATCAGCCCCGGAGATCCGGCACCTCGCCAACACCCGAACATCCGACCTCGCCCCCGGAAATCCGGATAAGTCAATCCAGAGAGCACTGTGACCAGCCCCGTCAGCCCGGACATCTGGCCTGCCAGCCCAGACATCCGGCTCCCCGTGAAGCCCCAAACATCTGGCCAGACGCCCGAACATCTGGCCCCCTGCCTGCATGCAGTGCCCCACCTTGCATCCACGAAATCCATCAAATTTTGTCCCCAAAATCATCGATTTCCACCCCCAATTCGATTTTTTTGCCCCAAACGAGATCTGGAATCATCGGGCCAGACATTCGGGCCCCAGGCCGACATCCAGGCCATCGGGCCGGACATTCGGCTCTTGGAGCACAAAATCCGCACGGTTCTGGACATACACCCCCAGATATCCGGCCCCCACCCTTGGATTTCTGACCCCTGGGATTTCAGCCTTCCCCGTTTCACCATTTTGACCATAACTTTCACATCCGGAGTCCGATTTTCGCGTACTTTAGCTCATTGAGTAGCTATTGACATCCTCTATCCCTCTAGACAGGTTCCATCACCATTAGACTCCATAAAAGTTTTGGCACTTTGGCATCTTTGCCTAGGGCTTCCACCATATCACCCGCATAACCACCACCGACTTACGCAACCTAACCCATTTTGTTCCTTATAGCATTTGAGGTTGTTTGAGTTGTGATTAGAGTCTCCTAAGGTGTTTTGGCTACTTAGGGATGGTCGCTTCTTCATAAGCCACCACCATAACTTCCGCGTAGGCTTACCCACGATACACTTCCACCACCTTAACCCATTTTGACCGGGTTTCCACCAATACTTCCGCAACCACCACCGCATTCCGCTACCACCATTTTGACATTTGACGTTTGAGATTTTGAGTTCACGATTTTCCGTTTCCTAAGGTGTTTTGGCTAATTAGGGATGGTTCTACATCAAGAACACCGCCACTCATCATCGCTAAGGACGGTAACCTCAACGACACTATTGTATATTCACCTTGCCATTGCATTGATAACCCATAGCCCATTTTGTGTCACTTGCCTATCGAGACTAGCCATTTGAGTATTGCCGACAATGTTACTTGTGCACATTAGTGATCATCGATCTATACCTTCCATTGCATACATACCATATCATCTTGGTATCATATCATCTCTTGTGTCACAAGATTGTTCCCGAATATAAACAATTGCTATCTTGGTTTGCGCATTTCGCATTATGGCCATATTAAAAAAGAAGAATAAAGAATAAGCTTTTAAGCAAAAGAGAAAGAGCGGAGAAGCTTGTAAGCAAGAGCCATAACATCGTATCATAGTGCATTACAATATATCATATGGTATCATACTTGATCATCTTGGGTCATCGTCTGACAAACACCGGGAACCATACATATATAGCATACTTGGGATAGAAAGTTTATCCATTTTGCATCTTATAGGTGGTGCAAAAGTGTCGTATCCGCCTATTGAGCAATCATGCTAGCGTCTCTCTTGAGTTGTGCAACACGAGCATTTTCCTTGGACTCCACATTTTGCGCTCAATCCTTGGTTGCGCGACCCCATTTATCTATCCGTGTGTGTGTTTCCGTGTACCATTCTTTGCTATTGGTCTACTTGTTGCACTTGCGAATTTGTGAATCTCTTTCAACATTATTTACTCTTGCTAACATTTTGCATCAAATTTTTATGCCACTATCCTCAGCGAGCTCCACAATAAGCCTTATTTTGTGTAGGTGTGAGAAATTGACAAGATCCGGTACCAATTGTGCTATTTCCTTGTTACATTATTGAGTGATCATTGATCCATCTTCAACATTGGTTAAGGTACATTTGGTCTAGTTCCTCTCTTTCTCCCACTCACATTTGCCCGAGTCTTGTGATGGATAGGCAAGGCATTTCACCTTCGGTCTACACCAACAGCGACGAGTCCGATGCCACGAAAAACTCTACCGACGCCAAGATGCAAGCTCAAATGGAGGAGATCAAAGCCCTCATCAAGTCCTATAAGCGATCTTCCTCATCTTCGAGAAGACACTCAAGAGCACATGCTTCCGAGCTACCATCTCCGGCAAGATCACATCTGCATCGACACAATCACCGACGAGAACGTGAAGGTCAAGAGCTCTACAGCAACAACCGCTCAATGACTTCACCACCTCCCTTGGCATCTTCGCCAAGCGACTTCAAGGCATCTTCGTCTACGTACAAATGGAATCCTCGCCAACAAGCACCCCAAGACTACGCTCAAGAGAAGCTCCCCAAGCTCAAGTCCGCGATTTCCATGAGCTACTACGACCTCGACACCGACCACAAGATTCCTTTCTATGGGACTCAAGAACCCGAGGAGTATCTCGAGTGGGAGCGCCTAATGGATGACTACCTCAAGCTACATCAAGTTCCTCCCAAAGATCAAGAGAAGTGCGCCACAACGAACTTCCACGACTACGCATCAGCATGGTGGCTTCACACACCTTCGGAGAGCTACGACATGAGTTGGCCCAAGACGAAGAGAGCTTTGCAGTGAGAGTTCGTGCCTCCAACCTACACGGAACAACTTCTACGACAATTGGAGAACACCACCCAAGGATCCAAGTCCATCGATGGGTACTTCAAGGAGATGAAGATTGCCTTGCGACGAGCCAGAGTGGACGACCCCATTTCGATGATGTTCTACTTCATGATGGGATTGAACAATGACATCTCCAAGACTATCTTCCTCGAGAACTACAAGTCCCTTGACGACAACTACATTGGTGCTCTCAAGGCGGAACTAGAACTCATGAAGACCAAGGCTTCTCCACCCCAAGCACACTTCGCGGCGACCAATCTCTACGACAACGAGCATGAGGATAGTACCACCAAGATGTCCAAGCCCGATCATCTCCAAGACGATGCTCCCAAGTTCGACTTCACAGCCATCCCTCCTTTTGGCATTGATGGTGCCGAATTTACTTCGACTCTTTTTCAAGACGGTGTGGCGACGACTATGACTATGGAGCCAATCAAGGAACATCAAGCGACAAGTTGACAAGCAAGGATGATGCTTTCATCTTAGGAGGCGAGAGTGATGATGTGCCATCTTCGGCCACAATGACATATGATGACTTGAGTGAATTTAGTCACCATATTGAGAGTGAGAGTGACTTCACCACTAGCCCGATATATGATGTGTTGCTACAATTCCCATGTGAGGAGAGCCACAACCCCCACCACTTGAGTGAGATGAGTGACTCCACCATATGTGACCTTGAGTGCACCTACCTTGAGAGAGTGAGTGAACCACCACATAGAGAGAGTGAGATAGTTGATAGGTCATGTAAGGCCAATTTCAACACTAACGACTTGACCTCTACCTCTATTGTGTCTTCTCATTTGGTGCTAGGTCCAATATATGATGACGCGCCGATTCTCGACGACTCTATCCTTCCTTTGGATAAGATGATAGCCATGGTGGAATATGATGCACCCCCACATGGTTCCATCAAGATGAAGATGACCACCATTTGGTCTTTCCCACCTCACTACACCACTTGAGTGGAATGAGAACGGTAACATAGGTGACGGTTATGCTCTAGTCCCACTAGTGGACATTCTTGACATTGATTGCTTGCATGATGTTTATCAACCTATTACCATGCTTCATGCTAGCGCTACTTCCTTTTGTGATGATTTCTTGCCCATTTATGATGAGTATGATCATTCTCATGTGGATTCTATTAGTTGTGATGCCATGTTACATAGGATTTCTTGTGACAATTCTTTAGGTCACATCATGTTTGAGAACCCGCTTGACTTGTCATTTGCTATGCATGAGATCAATCATATGTCATATTTGCAATCTCTTCCTAGTGACTATGCATATGCCATTAAAATAAACCCAATTTGCACATATGGCATAGATGACAAGCCCATGGTTATCGGCATTTGTTTCTCTTGTGATGATATTGATATGCTCCCTTTGCATCATTCATCTCATATGCCACGCCATGACCAACTAGCTTCGGATATGCATTGTTTTGGATGTTGTCCATATTTTCCGTAGGATGTTTCAAATATTGCACATGAGGAGACCCCCATAGTTTCCTCATACATTTTTGGAGATTTTGATCACTCCCATCCGTTGCATGATCCCAATACTTGTGTGCACCATATGCTCCCCATGAATAAAAATGCTATTGTTGTGCCTTATACTTGTACGCACAATTTACATCCCCATCGTGTTATACACAATAACTATTCTTTCATGATGGATGACATGTTCTTATACCATGCATAAAATTTCTTTGAGTGATGCTTATCTTGTGCTTACTCTCACGTGAACATACACATCATGATGGATGATGTGTACATTTACCACACACACAATTTCTTTCATTTGTGTAGGTACCCATGCTTACTTATCAACCTCACAATCCCATGAGTTGGAAAAACAAGCTCTAGAGAGCAATGATGACTTGGGATCCCATGGATTGTCTTTCCCACCACTCTCTTCGCACAAAGATTTCACACATTTCTTCTACATGGCTCTCACTTGGTTATGGGTTATTGTCCAATACATATTCTATGCCCATCTTGCCATGTTCACTTTGCATGATATGCCCATTCCTATGCCTTTGCCATGCATTTGTGACCCATGCTTTGCATTACACATGATGATTGATTCTAGTACTTGTATGTGTACTTGCAAGCTTGGTGGAGATATTGCTTATCGCCATGTTACACCTATGGCCCATACCTATGATGATATCTTGACCATGATTTCCTTTCGTGCTTGCGATATGTCATGTGCTTTATCTATGCCTACTATTTGCTCACATGACATGATTGCCATGATTTCCTCTAGTATGTTGCATCTTCGCACTACTAGCTTGCACAACTTGATTACTATGCTTGCTTATGTTTCATCACCAATGATTCATACTTGCTCACTTCATGCGGTTGATGACAACCCTTTCCATGCTTTTCACATGATTGTTATTGCTTCTTGTCATATATCTCCATATGTTGCCTCTCTCATGTTAGACAATTTGCCATGTATTGAGTGCAACAATGATTCTAATCTTCCTCATGAGATTGCCCCATAGCATTCTCACATATATTTGGAGATTTTTGACATATTTCTTGTGAAACATGCTTGTCTTACCTCTTTGCACCATATACCCAGTGCCATGAATATTGTCATTGTTGCATCATATTATTCATGCACTTGTGCTTCTAATGGTTATGTGCAAGAGAAGAGAACCATCATGATGGATGATGTGTTTATCTACCATGCGCATACGTTCTTTCTTTTGTTGTGTGCATGTGTAGTATACTTGGATTTCTTGTCAACTTCCACGTCACGTGAGTTGACAATCCGAGCTCTTGAGAGCGAACCACCTTCTACCACGACGATTCTACATCGCACTTGCTTGTACTTCGGCATTGTGAAGGACGCACAAGGACACACCTTCAAGGTGATATCTTTCTTGACCATGGATATGATGGATCATACTACTTGTGTTGTTTGCACCATGAGACTTATTGTTCATCTTGGACCACTTGATTGCACACTTGTTAGAGATCTTCCTTTGACTTGTCATTTTCACCATTCCATGCATCATGATATATACACCTTGTGTGTTGCATCCAATTCTTGGATTTCTTGCTCCTCTCATATGTTTGGTTGCAACAATGTCATCACTTCACATATGCCATGTCCCATTGACTGCTACATGCTTTCCTTGATTGCCTCACACATTATGAACAATTTCTCTTTCCATTGTGTTGAGTGCCACACGATATTCACTACACCCCATGCACATTATGCTTGAATTATCTTGCAATTGACCCATGTTTTTAGACACTTCATTTTATGTGCTGTTGTGAATGCTTCTTATGCCTACCATATACCTTTCATTGAGCGCTTTGCCCATGCTTGCTATGACTTTGAGGTAGATGCTTATTTTCTTGTTACACATATTTGCATCACTACCTCACATTTACATGCTTGTCCCCATGATATCCTTACTTGTGCTCGATTCATATGCTTACATGCCATGCCACAATCCTTTGTCACACCATATGATATGCTTGATGATGACACTTGTTCGGTGACTCACCTCTCGAATGCTTGGTTTTGCACTAACGCTAACCACATTTGTTTTTCCAAGTGTTTGTTGTCCTTGCTCCTTTTGAAGGAACCACTAGATGGTGCGACATTGGAGAGTTCCCATTTCGAGATTCAAGATGACAAGTAATTGGTGAACGTCCACTTCACCACGGAGAAGCCATCTCTCCATGGTGATTTGGTTTTTGATCTGAGGTCGGATCTTTCCCAGGGGGGGGGGGAGATGATGCGGAGCATCCTACGGACATCACCATGTCAAGAGTCCGTTTGGCAAGTGACACGTGTGACCTGTACTTCACATACACAAAGGTGAATCATCTCCTTTACACGTGCTCACTTGACCCCTTCGAGGATGGTATACTACTTGACACTTCTCCCGTGTGCATACATAGGTATTGTCGGAGCGTCACGGATGTTGAGGAGGAGTGCAAGCGCCAAGGAACAACTACACCATTCGCGAGGGAAGCATGGAAGCGATGATGGAATAAGACGGAGATAGCTCCCAGGACCGGACAACAGGCCCCTGAAGATGTCAACAACAACAACAGCCCGGCAACCGAAGTGCTATAGGCCGGGGACATCCGGCGTCAGCCCCGGACAACCGATGCCTCGCCAACACCTGGACATCTGGCCTCGCCCCCAGAAATCCGGACAAGTTAATCGAGAGAGCGCCGTGACCAGCCCCGACAGCCCGGACATCCGGCCTGCTAGCCCAGGAATCCGGCTCCCCGTGAAGCCCCGGACATCCTGCTAGACACCCGGACATCCAGCCCCCCTGCCTGCATGCAGTGCCTCTGGGATGAGGCCCATGTACCCCTTCTCCCCTAGGACTATATATAGACACCCCCTCCTCCTTTCTAGTGTTAGCAAAGGACTAGATCATTTAGAGATAAAGCTTTGCTCATCCATACGGATCTACTCCATGAGAGAGACTGCGGCCTCTACGGAGAAGATCCACCTTGGATTCAAGATCCCTCACGGGAAGATCCCCCTGTGGATTCAAGACCTCCTCACGGAGATGAACTAGTTACCCTATGTATTGTCCTTTGTTGGATTTAGATAGTGTATCTCTTTGTGTTTCGAGGATCTAGCGCATGTGTGACCGCTTCTTGTCTATTTGTGTGTTTCCTCTCATTTCCCTTCGTGATTTCCCTCGCGTTTCCGCTCGTGTTCTTCATAGAATCCCCTCCAATCGTGAAAGATCGGGCGTCTAGGGTTCTACCCTACATCAGGGGAGCACCACAAGAGCGGTGGGGCGTTTTGGCCAAAGCAAAGCGAAGACGACGACGGGACTACGGCTATTGATCAAGAGCAGTTGGGGACGGGAAACGTAGCGTAGCTCACCGTGAACTGGAAGAGGAGCTCGTGGAGGCCCAAGATGCAGTGAAGGCGACGAATTCGTCGATGGAGTCGCAGTGGACAGAGGTTGAAGACGACATCAGTCCCCGGACTTGGCGGCGTACTGGCTTGATCTCGAAGGCACGGGCGAGGTGGACGAGCCTGGCGGAGCTATCACACATGCTTAGAGGGCACAGGGTGGACGACGTACGCAAGAATGAGGTGAGCCATGGCGACGGCGATGGCCGGCGAGTTCGGATTGGGATGAGGGAGCACGAGGGATGGGGAAAGGCGGCTAGGGTTCGACAGCGGCATCGGGGATACGCCCTTATCCGCGAGGGGGCCGTGGGATGGCTGCCCCGTAGCCATCGGCGGCCATGGTCGCCTGGATGGCCGCCACGCCTTCCCCGTCTCTCTTGTAGAGAGGTGGAAGGAAAGGCCGTGGGTGTTGGGCCGAGCTACACTATTACACGACTGGGCCAAGTTTACAGTACTGCATTTAGTCTTAATCCTTTTTCTTTTTTGTTTGTTTATTTCCTTTTTTATTTTATTTTAATTTTAACAAAATACCAAAGTGGTCCCTAAATTGATGTTACAAATTAGGTCACAACCACAGAAAGTTTTATCCCAAAATAAAAATATTTTATTATTTTATAATAATAAAAATGCATTTAATTAATGGTTTTAGCTACTGTTTAATTGTTTTAGTGCATTTAAACATTTTATAAAGACTTGGTTTCTCCACCAATATTACTTATGAATTATTTGTCACATCAAGAATATTTTAGTTTTAACATCTGAAAACTTTACTGTTTGACTCGATTTTGAATTTGAATTCAAATGGGATTTGAATCATCGTGAGATTAACATCAGTAATCGTGGTGATGTGGCATCATTAGGAGAGGGTTACTGTAGCTTAATTACCCGGGCGTCACAATTCTCCTCCACTAGAAGAAATCTCGTCCCAAGATTTAAAGGGTGGAGTAAGGGGGAAAGGTTCTGGTTACGAAATTCTAGCGAGTGTTCTCGGTCTTGGTTGCTCTTCTCGAAGAGATCAATCCATGACATTGATGTCTTCATTTCTCCGCTTTAGGTCATCAGGATGAAGTCCGCATCCTTTCTTCGGGAACTCCATCATACTTATGAAAGAATAAGGGGTGGGTATTCTGGGAGAACGGACGTCCGCAAGGTTGACTATCTGGTTGAAAATATCAAGGAAGGTGTCATAAAGTAACTCTCAAATTGAAACTTAAGAAAATATCGAGAGAAAATTAAGGAGGTATCATGGAAATTTTCAAGCGGGCAGGCAATCATTCGATGCGTGAAATAGGGCGTGAAAGGGGTTCAAAGCAATGAGTTTAAGTATTGTGTCTGATGCCAGAATTGATTAACTCGTGGAAGGTGGCTTGTGAATTACCTACGAGGCCACGTGCAAGGAATAAATTTGGGGGACATGGGGGTGTACACGAGAGTCAGGTTTTGATCCTATGGAACTGTGGGTTATGGGCCCACCATGTGGTTAAAAGTAGGAAATGTGTTGACACCTTGCACGGTCATGATAGCAAGACATATCAGAGGGTAGCCTATCAATTATGTCGGCAACAATGTCGATACCAAGGGCGAGGGACGAAGAGAACCATTTTCCTACTCGTTGAACGAGGCAGACCATTAGGCAAAGTTCTCATCCATCGGTGGCTACCGGAATGTCATCAACTATAGTAACAGGGTCTTGCTGACAGAATTGTACACCGAGATGTTTACATAAGCAGGAGAATATTACTGCTTAGATCATATAGACCTCGAGAAAGGTTAAACCAAACAATGGAAAGGATAATATGATTATCAAATTAAACAGAACACTGGAAAGGAAAATATGTTTAAACACATATTTTAGGGGTATATCCTTCCCAAGGACAAATAGAGCATGTTATCCATGACATGATAGAAGTAGAAAACCATTTAGGTAAGGGTAGAGGAATTTCATGACATTACCCAAACAACAATGTTTGAATAATTGATAAAGAAAATTTAGCATTGTGCTTCAAATGTTCTTATTGATGATAGGAGTACCACATCCATTCTTCGAGACAACATTGACATGGTCTTCAAGCAAAGGTCGGACTTTGGATACACAAAGGATCCATCAAGAACAAATTATAAAATAAGACTTACGATTTCCTAATGGAAGAATCGCTAATCTTGCTAAAAGGAAATTATAACAATAGGTCCTCCAACCAGGTGTGCTAGGCACGACATCATCTTACCGGGTCATATAAAGACCAATGATATAACTCTTGGATATATGCTCCAACCATCATATCTGACCGAGATTTAGATCTGATTGGTGTCAGGATACCTTAGACTCAGGATGCCCGAGGAGAAAAGGTGCGACACCAATTGATGACATGACATCAAAGATTCTTGGGAAATGAACTATGGAAGTGAGTCCCGAAACAAGAGTTCATCATTAAACCAAGGAGAGGACGAGGAGGCGGCGGATGGACTTGGCGACAACTCATCGAGATTTCCAAAAAGGATGGATTTCCACAATCATGTGAACAAGGAGATAACATTTCTCCGATCAAATGATATAATGATGTATGCTCTAGGAAAACATACAAAATTAAACATTGGTTGAAAGGTGCACCCGAAATATGGGCTTAGGTAGCATGATCAATGTTAGATTGGTGATTCAATAACCAATAGTCTAAGAATGAACTATCAACCATTAACTTCAAACAGTAGGGTTGCTAGAAGTTTTGAAATTAGACCTCACATTTCATTTGTCGGTATTCTAGTTAGCAACATGGGGACCAAGAAAATGAATGGAGATTACAAGAAGTATTACCACATCAAGAATTCTCAAGAGATGGAGCAATTCTCACAACATCCTTGACGTAAAGGATGGTAATACTCCAAAGTAGAACATAATACAAACTGGATAGGAAGTTACATCGATAACAAGAACAAGTTCGTGATGAAAGGAAGGTAAGGATGTTGTCGATGGTAACTCCAATTAACAAGGGACGAGGATGGCACTTATCATCATGAATTCGATTGATATTATGGTAGGAGTCAAAATGTTGATGATGATCACGACAAATTTTGTCGAGAGGCTCCACGAAGAAGCAATCGAATAGTGATTGCATCAAGCAAAAGGAATGGTGAAGTGAAAGGTTATTGGAACCAAGGGTATGACACAAACTCAAAATCAAGCTTGTTGTTCAAGGCTAAATGATACGGCGAGGAAGATCGACATAAGGTTATCTCATCGTCAAAAATTGTGCTCCGGGGAGAAGGTCCAGGCAGCACAGTTAAAATTTGCACGATAATGATGTAGCCGATCAAGCTAGGATTAACGGGAGTATTAAACTTCTCAACAACAAAGTACTGGGAGTATTGAATCTCAGTGTTGATTCGATTCACAAATCGGTGTTCTCGATTGACGACAACCCAGAACCCGTGGAGTGACTATGATAGGGAAAGGTACTACTTCATCGAAAATTCATAAGATGATGTGCAATGGGTTGATATCCTCGAGATACTAGGGGGTAATACTCGAAGGTAGAACAAAATAGTGGTTGGGCAGGCATATTGATCTGCAGAAGGCAAGTACTTTAACTTGTCCGAGAAATAGAATCAAAGGAGAACAATCATGGTCAGAACCACGGTTGCAAAGGATTAATTCACAGATACCAGATGATATTTATCAAATAAATAGTTATTATTAAAAGAAGCTTCCATGATAGGATCTACATCCTGGGCATGAACACAAAGTTCAAGGTGGACTCCCACTTCTCTAATGCATAACCTTTCATTCACTTCTTGCCTTCGACGAAGTTGTAGTGTTGAAATTTTATCCGACATAACAACAGTAGAGTACGACCCATCGTAGTTTCCCGGTTCACACAGATAAGAAAAGGCATAGGTTCAACCCATCAGGGCCTCTTAGGAACATATACAACAAACTTCATGTAGCAACCCGACCTCGGACGGTCAAGTCTCTGTGTTTCAGTGTCATCCCTGGATCGGTAATGCTGACACACATAGTACTCGAAGGATTTATAACAGAGTAGCAATCACACACTTATTACATAGAATGTCTCAAAAGAGAACTTATTACAATAAATATGTCTTAAGGCCATCTAAATATGATAACATCGGAAGACTTGGAAGATAAAGTGAGTCCATCAACTCCAACGGCATAGCTGAGTGCATGACAAACGACCTATGGCACCTTACTCGTCATCTGAAAAGTCTACAACATAATACGTTGCAGCCCGAAAACGAGTCAGCACATGGAATATGCTGGCAATGTAACACAGTAGACCAATGAACAAGTAAACGCTATCACTACATGCATATATGGCTGGTCGAGGCTCTATGGTTACAAAGTTTTTTTGCGAAAAGCCAATTTTTCCCTACCACAAAGGAATATATTTTATTTAACTATCATGGTAGTTGAAACAACATTGAGAATGGCAACCCCATCTCAATCCCAATTAAAAGTAATTATCAACCCAACAAATTAAGTTAAAAGTGATGAGATCCATATGATAATCCAAGAACCAGATACTCAAGATGTCCATAACTGGGGACACGGCTAACCATGATTAGTTTGTACACTCTACAAAGGTTTGCGCACTTTCCCCACAAGAATCGATCTCCTCCGTTGGATTTCTCACACTACAAGGTGTTTGAGAAACGGATGATCGAGACACAGTCTTTCAGATGCTTTAACTCTAACCCCGGGTAGACCGTATCAACCTACATCCCCTACATCTGCTAGTCTACCACTGGAAGAGGTCATGCAACTTACTCCACTATGCTAGAGCCCATAATAGCTTGTGGCTGCACATGGAAGTTTCTATCATGAATAATCTTATGATCCCTTTGAGCTTGGGTGGCGGACCATAGGAGGATCACACGGTATAACCCCGGGATCTCCTAGGACAACACTGGTAAAACCCCAGGTGCCCAAAAGCAATCCACCCAGATGTGTATTATAATTGCCACCTTAAGTTGAACCATTAATTAACAATCTCACATCTGTCATGGATACTCTCAAACCAAATCCATGTCTACGAGCATAGCATGTCAATAAGCATAATGTAGCAGTAACTCCCGAGGGTTTGATAATAAACAGGTAATAGGTTCTACCTCATCATCTACTTCCCAGACCCACATGTTAAGAGATCCTACTCATGCAATGTGTGAGGGTTGAAACTAATGTATAAAAACTGGGTATGAAAGAGTATGATCAATGTGTTACTTGCCTTGCTGATGATCTGCAAATCCTAAAGACTCGTAGTAGCACGCTTCACACTCCGGGGGTTCTATCGCAAACAAACAATAGCATACATAAGCAAACAAGCAAAGATGCACGGGGGAAACTTCTTATAAAAGATCTAACCAGAAAGTTCAACTGAAGAACTCCGGTTTGCAAAAAGAATCAAATCAAACGGAGCAGCGAAATTCAAACTACGAAAGAAATAAGATCTGATTACTAATCTGGACTAAAGTCAAATATTACAGTATCAAAATCTTGTTCAAGTCGGTTAAACAGAAAGAGGGCTTCGAGACGAAGATCTAGGCGCTTGTTTCACTCGATTTGGATAAACGAGCGAAAAGATATACTAGATCAAAGATTAGGGCAGAAATCGCGATTGAAAATAATCGTGGAAAAACCCTGGAAAATAAAACGAGACGAACAGGCTAACGAACGAACGTTCGCTGTCTGCGGCTTACGAATGAAAGGTGTTCATTAAAATGAACGTACGGACGAACGTCCGCTATTTAACTAAACCGAAGAAAAACCAAACAAAACCGATCTAAAAAAACCAAACTAGGGTTTCTAAAATAACCAAACGGTTTCTCGCGAAAACCGGCAGTGTCGGCGGTTACCTCTGGCGAGATCGGGTTCGGCGGCGGGACAGCGGCTTCGGTGGCTAGCGGCGGCGGCAGGCGGCGGGACGGGGCGGCGGCGGCAGGCGGTGGGACGGGGCGGCGGCGGCGGCGGCGCGGGCGGGCGACGCGGGCGGCTAGGGTTTCGGGCGCGGGGCTGGGGTTTGGCGGGGTCGGCCCTCCCGGCTTATAAAGCCGGCCGGGCCAGGAGTCCTAGTCGGACACGGCCCTGTTAGGTCGGTTCACTTTTTTTTAAAATAAATCCTGACGCGGAAAAATAAATAAAAGAAATAGTAAACGGAGTCCAAAAATCCTGAAATAAATTTTCATGGTCCCCTCATAATATTTCAGACAAAGTGAACATTTATTTGGGCCTCTAATGCAATTTTGAAAAACGCATATTTTTCCTAATTCAAATAAAATTGCAATAACATCCGAATAAAATAACTTATTTGATTTTAATTTTTTTCCTCTAATATTTCCTTTATTTTGGAGAAGTCATATTATCTCCTCTCATATATTTTAATTAGAAATTTTTTCTGAGAGGAAAAATAATCAAAACCAAATGATCCTCTTTTCAAAATTTGAGAAAACTAAAATATGAAAATAACGGAATTCCCAACTCTCTCCGTGGGTCCTTGAGTTGCTTAGAATTTCGAGGATTCGGGAAACGAAATGCAATAAAAAAATGATATGCATGAATGACCTATGTATAACATTCCAAATTGAAAATTTGGGATGTTACACTTCAGGAGTAAATAACACAAGCTCGAAAGCAGAACATATTCGACAAAGCAGAGGGTACAATTTTACGAAGGCATTATGTATCAGGGAAAGAACTTCTTGGATTTTTTTGTATACGAAGAACACTGTTAGATGATAATTCAACAGAGGATCAAATGATCCATAACAGAGCTGATGTGAGCATCGACGCACAAACAGAGGAAGAAGCAATGCAAAGGCATTGGATTATACAAGCATCTGACTAATTCAAAGCTCACATGCAAATGAATTATGATTTCCAAATCAAGGGATCATAAGCGAACACTCTGATTAAGGATGGATAAGCTGAGTAGGCTTAGGGGGTACAATCGATGGCAATTTGATTGGTCGAGAACCAGCTCCTGTTCAAAATGGCATCTAAGCTAGAAGGATGAATTCTAGGATACGGTTGAGGATTGTGAGCATTCATAACATATTGAATCAAGAGACTTGAAATGATAATGACAAAGTATACTAAATGAATATTGCTGGTCTTAAGGAACGCAACCAAAATGCAAGAACACAATTGCAGAGCAGTAGCGGGCAGAGGTTTACCGGAAGATCAGATAACATCTCAATGTATCTTGTGAATCAAATGAACAACGAGGGAAGAACGGATACTCGATAAGTGCGAGGAATTGTCCGTAGGGGGTATTCATGAGGAAAGAACTACATGGAAGTAAGCTCAAAGAGTTCTCGGAACAACGGAGAGCAGTTCGGGGCATCTTGTAATAACAAGATCAATGTGATTGAATGTAGGCAAATCTATGCACTTATCCATGCAGATATAATAGTGGTGGGGAATTTGCAAAGGCGGTGGGCACAAGTGTCTGGAGAAAACATTGAATAGCATCTTCGGAACCTTCTGGTGAAGCAGTCGACCATCTAGAATGAAATGTCTCTCCGAAATGAGTGGTAACAAGAACCTAGAGTTATAATTAGTAAAATTATTTAACCCGAATAGAAGAGAGATCAGAATCCTTGAGTATAGACGAGGAATAAAAGATCCTAATACAACCCAATGGCGACGTGGGTCCGTAAGCCACATAGCCATGTTAGTAAAAGTTTTGCAATGACTAGACTCAACTTCGGCCAAGGAGTCGGAAGGGGGATTCCTACAGGCAGTCGGCTCTGATACCAACTTGTGATGCCCCTGATTTGATCGTACACTAATCATACACGCAAATGTATACGATCAAGATCGAGGACTCATGGGAAGATATCACAACACAACTCTAGACACAAATAAAATAATACAAGCTTTATATTACAAGCCAGGGGCCTCGAAGGCTCGAATACAAATGCTCGAAGACACAAGAGTCAGCAAAAGCAATAATATCTGAGTACAAACATAAGTTAAACAAGTTTGCCTTAAGAAGGCTAGCACAAAGGTAGCAACGATCGAAAAGGCAAGGCCTCCTGCCTGGGACCTCCTAACTACTCATCGAAGTCGAACTCCACGTAGAATCATCCGCGGGATCCTCTCGCTCCTAGAATCCATCAAATGATCACAATAAACAGGAAAAGGGGAAAACTAAGTAGAAAGCAACTGTGAGTACTCATCCAAAGAACTCGCAAGCAAGGATCTACACTACATATGCTTTGGTATATGTATAATGGGGTAATATCTGTGGGGTAAACTACAGAATGCCAGAATATGAGGGGGGAAGCTAGTCCTATCGAAGACTATGCTTCTGGTAGCCTCCATCTTGAAGCATGTAGAAGAGAGTAGCTAGTAAGTTCACCAAGTATCATCGTATAGCATAATCCTACCTGGCGATCCTCTCATTGTCTCCCTGTGAGAGAGCGATCACCGAGTTGTATCTAGCACTTGAAAGGGTGTGATTTATTAAGTATCCGGTTCTAGTTGTCATAAGGTCGAGGTACAACTCTGGGTCGTCCCTTTACTGAGGGACACAACTATTCGAATAGATAAACTTCCCTGCAGGGGTGCACCACATTACCCAACACGCTCGATCCCTCTGGCCAGACACACTTTCCTGGGTCATGCCCGGCCATGGAAGAGCAACACGTCGCAGCCCAACCTAGGCACAACAGAGAGGTCAACACGTCGGTCTAAATCCTATGAGCGCAAGGGTCTGGGCCCATCGCTCATTGCACACCTGCATGTTGCGAGGGCGGCCGGTGAGCAGACCTAGCAACCTCCATTACAAAGGAAGTTGCGTTATGCGGTCAAACCCGGCGCGCGCCGCTCAGTCATTGACGTCAAGAAGGCTTTGGTTGATACCACGACGTCGAGTGCCCATAATTGTTCCCACGTAGTTGGTTAGTGCGTATAGGCTAGTGGCCAGACTCAGATCAAATACCAAGATCAGGGTCAGGCCCACCTCTCACCTAGGTGGTCTCAACCTGCCCTGTCGCTCCGCCACAAAGATCCACCCAGAGGGCCGTCGGGACAAAGGCCCTTTCAGCCCCCAATCCGTGAATCACTCGCGGGTACTCTACGAGCCGACCCGTCTTTAGTCACCACATGTATCATATATTATGTATATAGGTACATACCCGTGATCACCTCCCGAGTGATCATGGCCCGATAGTATAGCATGGTAGAGGGACAAGAATGTAGGGCCACTGGTGATAAACTAGCATCCTATAGTAAGCATTTAGGATTGCAGGTAAAGGTAACAACAGTAGTAGCAAAGACAGGCTATGCATCAGAATAGGATCAACGGAAAGTAGTAACATGCTACACTACTCTAATGCAAGCAGTAGAGAGAAGGAATAGGCGATATCAGGTTGATCAAGGGGGGGGGGGTGGGCTTGCCTGGTTGCTCTGGCAAGAAGGAGGGGTCGTCGTTGATGTAGTCGATCACAGGGGTATGGACAGCGACCTCGGGGTCTATCGGAAAGAAGTAAAGGAGGGGGAACATAATAAATAACAGAGCAATCAAAGCATCAAAAAAATATAACAATGCAATACGCGGTGCCAGGGATGAGCTAACGCAGGTATAGGGGATACCGTCGAAAGGGGAAAACATCCGAGAAAGTATCCCGGTGTTCGGCATTTTCGGACAGATGAACCGGGGAAAGGTTGCATGTTCGCTATGCTAGAGACGTGTGACGGACGAACAGACTCCGTATTCGGATTCATCTCCTCGTTCTGAGCAACTTTCATGTATAAAGTATTTTCATCCGAGTTACAGATTATTTTAAATGAATTTTCAAAGTTATAAAGTTTTTCTGAAATTATTTATTAATTCGAATTAAATAAGAAAAAACTATGTGTACCTAGTGGCAGTCTAGCCCCAGAGGCTGACATGCGGGACCGTTGACTGCTGAGTCAGCAGTCAACGTTTGGCTGGTCAGACTATGACAGTGTCGTTGGTCCGACCGGTAAGTCACTTAGTGTATATTTTAAACTAAATCCTTTTTTAATTTAATCCAGATGGCCTTGGGCCCACTGCCATTGACTTCAAGGGGGGTTACCACTAAAAGGGGATTACCCCCAATTAAGCTAGGAGGGCCCGTGGGGGATTTATACGCGCGCGCCCACGAAGGCATGCCGGCCGCCACGACGTTCGGCTGGCCAGCCGTGGTAGGCGGAGGCGGGCGCCAGAGCTGGGGAGGCCGGCGCGTGCGGCCCACGGCGGGGCGGCGACGGTGTAGCGGGGCGAGCGAGGACACAGGCGGGGGAGCAGCGCGGCAGCATCAGAGCCAGTGGTGGACAGAGCCGATGAGGGTGAGCGATGGCGCAGGAGAGGAGCAGCGGCGCCGGGGGGAGTGGGGCGCGAGCAGGTGACCCGGCGCAGCAGAGCAGCGCGGTAGAGGAGCAGGCTAGGGCGTGAGCGGGGAGGCATGGCAGCCGGCGGCGAGCGCGATAGTGGGAAGGCGCGACAGTGTACATAGGCAAGCTTCGTGCGAGCGGCGGCAGCGGCGCTGGGCAGCAGTATGGGCAGCCGCAGCAGCACATGGCATGACCGCGGATAGCTAGGTGCGTGCGCTAAGGCTCGTGAGCGCGAAGCGTCGGACGCGGCGACGGCGAGCATGGGTTTGGTCAGGCGCAGCGCTATAGGGCAAAACCGAGCGAACCTAGATGCTAGGCTGCATCTACATGGGCACGGGAGCACTCACGTGTGCCTAGCTGGCCCCGGGACAGCCGGTAGCCACGGCGGGGAGCACCACATCAGCGGCAGGGCGTTTTGGCCAAAGCAAAGCGAAGAGAACGATGGGACTACGACTATGGATCGAGATCAGTTAGGGAGGGGAAACATAGCACAACTCACCGGGAACTGGAAGAGGAGCTCGTGGAGGCCTTGGATGCAGTTAAGGCAACAAATTTGTTGATGGAGTCATGGTGGCCGAAGGTTGAAGACGACATCATTCCCCGGACTTGGCAGCGTACTGGCTTGATCTCGAAGGCACATGCGAGGTGGACGAGCCCGACGGAGCTATCCGGCATGCTTTGAGGGCGCAGGGTGGACGGCGTATGCGAGAATGAGGTGAGCCCTGGCGACTGCGACGACGGGCATGTCCGGATCGGGACGAGGGAGCACGAGGGATGGGGAAAGGCGGCTAGGGTTCGAGGGGAGCCGTGGGATGGCTGCCCCGTGGCCATCGACGACCATGGTGGCCTGGATGGCTGCCACGCCTTCCCCCGACTCTCCTGTCGAGAGGTGGAAGGAAAGGCCGTGGGTGTTGGGCCGGGCTACACTGTTACATGACTGGGCCAAGTGCACAGTACTGCATTTAGTCTTAATCCTTTTCCCTTTTTTGTTTGTTTATTTGCTTTTTCTGTTTTATTTTAGTTTTAACAAAATGCCAAAGTGGTCCCTAAATTGATGTTACAAATTAGGTCACAGCCACAAAAAGTTTTATCCCAAAATAAAAATAGTTTATTATTTTGTAATAATAAAAAGGCATTTAATTAATCGTTTTAGCTACTATATTTTAATTGTTTTAGTGCATTTAAACATTTTATAAAGACTTCGTTTCTCCACCAATATTACTTATGAATTATTTGTCACATCGAGAACATTTTAGCTTTAATATCTGAAAACTTTACTGTTTGACTCGATTTTTAATTTGAATTGGAACGGGATTTGAATCATCGTGAGATTAACATCAATAATCATGGTGACATGGCATCATTAGGAGAGGGCTACTATAGCTTAATTATCCGGGCGTCACATGGTGTGTCCGAACATCGTAACCGTAGTTTATTTGATATGGTGCGATCTATGTTATCTCTTACCAATTTACAACTATCGTTTTGCGGTTATGCTTTAGAGACGGCTACATTCACGTTAAAAAGGCACCATCTAAATCCATTGAGACGACACCATATGAACTATGGTTTGGCAAGAAACCTAAGCTATCGTTTCTTAAAGTTTGGGGTTGTGATGCTTATGTGAAAAAGCTTCAGCCTAATAAGCTCGAATCCGAATCGGAGAAATGCGTCTTCATAGGATACCCAAAGGAAATTGTTGTGTACACCTTCTATCACAGATCCGAAGGCAAGATATTCATTGCTAAGAATGGATCCTTTCTAGAGAAGGAGTTTCTCTGAAAAGAACTGAGTGGGAGGAAAGTAGAACTTGATGAGGTAGTTGTACCTTCTCTCGAATTGAAAAGTATTTCATCACAGAAATCAGTTCCAGTGATGCCTACACCAATTAGTGAGGAATTTAATGATGATGATCATGAAACTTCAAGATCAAATTACTACCGAACCTAGTAGGTCAACCAGAGTACGTTCTGCACCAGAGTGGTATGGTAATCCTGTTCTGGAAGTCATGTTACTAGACCATGACGAACCTACAAACTATGAGGAAGCAATAATGAGCCTAGATTCCACAAAATGGCTTGAGGCCACGAAATCTGAGATGGGATCCATGTATGAGAACAAAGTATGGACTTTGGCTGGCTTGCCGGATGGTCGACAAGCCATAAAGAAGAAGACTGACGCTGACGGTAATGTTACTGTCTACAAAGCTCGACTTGTAGCGAAAGGTTTTCGACAAGTTCAAGGAGTTGACTACGACGAGACCTTATGACCCGTAGCAATTGCCGCATTTTATGATTATGAAATTTGATAAATGGATGTCAAAACTGCATTCCTTAATGGATTTCTTAAAGAAGAGTTTTATATGTTGCAACCAGAAGGTTTTGTCGATCCTAAAGTTGCTAACAAAGTGTGCAAGCTCCAGCGATCCATTTATGGACTGGTGCAAGCATCTCAAAGTTGGAATATATGCTTTGATAGTGTGATCAAAGCATATGGTTTTATACAGACTTTTGGAGAAGCCTTTATTTACAAGAAAGTGAGTGGGAGCTCTGTAGCATTTCTAATATTATATGTGGATGACATATTGTTGATTGGAAATAATACAAAATTTTTGGATAGCATAAAAGGATACTTGAATAAGAATTTTTCAATGAAAGACCTCAGTGAAGCTGCTTATATATTGGGCATCAAGATCTATAGAGATAGATCAAGACGCTTAATTGAACTTTCACAAAGCACATACTTTGATAAAGTTTTGAAGAAGTCCAAAATGGATCAGTCAAAGAAAGGGTTCTTGCCTATGTTACAAGGTGTGAAGTTGAGTCAGACTCAATGCCCGACCACTGTAGAAGATAGAGAGAAAATGAAAGTCATTCCCTATGCCTCAGCCATAGGTTCTATCATGTATATATGCAATGCTATGTACCAGACCTGATGTGTACCTTGCTATATGTTTAGTAGGGAGGTACCAAAGTAATCCAGGAATGGATCACTAGACAGCGGTCAAGAACATCCTGAAATACCTGAAAAACACTAAGGACATGTTTCTCGTTTATGGAGGTGACAAAGAGCTTGTTGTAAATGGTTACGTCGATGCAAACTTTGACACTGATCCAGATGACTCTAAGTCGAAAACCGGATACATATTTATATTGAATGGTGGAGCTGTAAGTTGGTGCAGTTCCAAGCAGAGCGTCATGGCGGGATCTACTTGTGAAGCGGAGTACATAGGTGCTTCAGAAGTAGCAAATGAAGGAGTCTGGATGAAGGAGTTCATATCCGATCTAGGTGTAATACCTAGTGCATCGGGTCCAATGAAAATCTTTTGTGACAATACTGGAGCAATTGCCTTAGCGAAGGAATCTATATTTCACAAGAGAACCAAACACATCAAGAGACGCTTCAACTCCATCCGCGATCAAGTCAAGGAGGGAGACATAGATATTTGCAAAATAGATACGGATCTGAATGTTGCAGACCTGTTGACTAAGGCTCTTCCACGAGCAAAACATGATCAGCACCAAGACTCCATAGGTGTTAGAATCATTACAGTGTAATTTAGATTATTGACTCTAGTGCAAGTGGGAGACTGAAGGAAATATGCCCTAGAGGCAATAATAAAGTTGTTATTTATATTTCCTTATATCATGATAAATGTTTATTTTTCATGCTATAATTGTATTAAACGAAAACTTGATACATGTGTGAATACATAGACAAAACAAAGTGTCCCTGGTATGCCTCTACTAGACTAGCTCGTTAATCAAAGATGGTTAAGTTTCCTGACCATAGACATGTGTTGTCATTTGATGAACGGGATCACATCATTAGGAGAATGATGTGATGGACCCATCCGTTAGCTTAGCATAATGATCGTTAAGTTTTATTGCTATTGCTTTCTTCATGACTTATACATATTCCTCTAACTATGAGATTATGCAACTCCCGAATACTAGAGGAACACCTTGTGTGCTATCAAAAACCATAAGTAACTGGGTGATTATAAAGATGCTATACAGGTGCCTCCGAAGGTGTTTATTGGGTTGGGATAGATCAAGATTAGGATTTGTCACTTCGAGTATGGGAGAGGTATGTGGGCCCTCTCGATAATGCACATCACTATAAGCCTTGCAAGCAATGTGACTAATGAGTTAGTTACTAGATGATGCATTACGGAACGAGTAAAGAGGCTTGCCGGTAACGAGATTGAACTAGGTATGAGGATACCGACGAACGGATGTCGGGCAAGTAACATACCGATGACAAAGGGAATAGCGTATATTGTTATTACTGTTTGACCGATAAAGATGTTCGTAGAATATGTAGGAACCAATATGAGCATCCAGGTTCTGCTATTGGTTATTGATTGGAGATGTGTATCGGTCATGTCTACATAGTTCTCGAACCCGTAGGATTGGCATGCTTAACATTTGATGATGAATTGTATTATGAGTTATGTGTTTTGGTGACCGAAAACTATTCAGAGTCCCGGATGACATCACGGACATGACGAGGAGTTTCGAAATAGTCGAGAGGTAAAGACTGATATATTGGACGAAGGTATTCAGACGAAATGGTTTCGGGACGTTTTGGATATTTATCGGGGTACCGAGGGGTTACCGGAACCCCCTGGGGAAGTAATGGACCTTCATGGGCCATAGGGGAGAAAGAGAGGGGAGCCCGCAGGGCGGCATGCGCCCCCAAGGGAGTCCGAATTGGACAAGGGGGAGGGGGCGCGGCCCCCTTTCCTCTTTCCCTCTCCCACTCCCTCTCCTTCCCTCTTTCCCCTCCACGAGAAAGGAAAAAAGGGGGGCGAATCCTACTAGGAGTGGAGTCCTAGTAGGACTCCCCCCCTTGGTGCGCCCCTTGGTGGCCGGCCTCCTCCTCCCATCCTTATATACAGGGGCAGGGGGCAAACCAAAGCACAACAGTTATTCTCTTAGCCGTGTGTGGTGCCCCCTCCACAGTTTACTCCTCCAGTCATAGCATCGTAGTGCTTAGGCGAAGCCCTGCGCGGATCACATCACCATCACCGTCATCACACCATCGTGCTGACGAAACTCTCCCTCAACCCTCTGCTGGATCAACAGTTCAAAATATGCCCTACAGACAATAATAAAGTTGTTATTTATATTTCCTTATATCATGATAAATGTTTATTATTCATGCTAGAATTGTATTAACCAGAAACTTAGTACATGTGTGAATACATAGACAAACAGACTGTCCCTAGTATGCCTCTACTAGACTAACTCGTTAATCAAAGATGGTTAAGTTTCCTAACCATAGACATGTGTTGTCATTTGATGAATGGGATCACATCATTAGTGAATGATGTGATGGACTAGACCCATCCCTTAGCTTAGCATAATGATCGTTTAGTTTTATTGCTATTGCTTTCTTCATGACTTATACATGTTCCTCTGACTATGAGATTATGCAACTCTGAATACCGGAGGAACACCTTGTGTGCTATCAGACGTCACAACGTAACTGGATGATTATAAAGATGCTCTACAGGTGTCTCCGATGGTGTTTGTTGAGTTGGCATAGATCGAGATTAGCATTTGTCACTCCGTGTATCAGAGAGGTATCTCTGGGCCCTCTCGGTAATGCACATCACTATAAGCCTTGCAAGCAATGTGACTAATGAGTTAGTTGCAGGATGATGCATTACGGAACGAGTAAATAGACTTTCCTGTATCGAGGTTGAGCTAGATATGAGGATACCGACGATCGAATCTCAGGCAAGTAACATACCGATGACAAAGCGAACAACATATGTTGTTATGCGGTTTGACTGATAAAGATCTTCATAGAATATGTAGGAGCCAATATGAGCATCTAGATTCCGCTATTGGTTATTGCCCGGAGATATGTCTCGATCATGTCTACATAGTTCTCGAACCCGTAGGGTCGGCACACTTAATGTTCGATGACGATTTGTATTATGAGTTATGTGATTTGATGACCGAAGTTTGTTTGGACTCCCGTATGAGATCACGAACATGACGAGGAGTCTCAAAATGGTCGATACATAAAGATTGATATATTGGATGATGTTATTCAGATACAGAATGAGTTCCGAGACGTACCGTATAACTATCGGAGTGCCTGAGGGTTATCGGAACCGCCCGGGGGAACTAATGGGCCTTCATGGGCCTTAGTGGGGGAGAGAGAAGGGCCACAAGGGGATGTCCGCACGCCCCTCCACCTTGGGTCCAAATTGGACTTGGGGAAGGGGGCGGCGCCCCCTTTCCTTCCTTTCCCCCTTTCCCTTCCTTCTTCCCCCTTCCTCTAGGTGGAATCCTACTAGGACTTGGAGTCCTAGTAGGACTCCTCTCTCCTGGCGCGCCCTACAGGGGCCGGCTGGCCTCCCCCTCCCCTCCTTTATATACGGGGACAGGGGGCACCCTAGAACACACAAGTTTCTGTTAACCGTGTGCGATGCCCCCTCCAAAGTTAGACACCTCGGTCATATCGTCATAGTGCTTAGGCGAAGCCCTGCGCCGGTAACTTCATCATCACTATCGCCACACCGTCGTGCTGACGAAACTCTCCCTCATCCTCAACTAGATCAAGAGATCGAGGGACGTCATCGAGCTAAACGTGTGCTTAACTTGGAGGTGCGGTACGTTCGGTGCTTGGATCAGTTGGATCGCAAAGACGTTTGACTACATCAACCGCGTTACTAAACGCTTCCGCTTTCGGTCTAGGAGGGTACGTGGACACACTCTCCCTGCTCATTGCTATGCTTCTCCTAGATAGATCTTGCGTGATCGTACAATTTTTTTTGAAATACCATGTTCCCCAACAAACTCTCCCTCAACCCTCTGCTGAATCAAGAGTTTGAGGGACGTCATCGATCTGAACGTGTGCTGAACTCGGAGGTGCCGTACGTTTGGTACTAGATCAGTTGGATCATGAAGACGTTCGACTACATCAACCGCATTAACCTAATGCTTCCGCTTTCGGTCTACGTGGGTACGTGGACACACTCCCCCCGTCTCGTTGCTATGCATCTCCTAGATAGATCTTGCATGATCGTAGGATTTTTTTTTTTGAAATTGCATGCTACATTCCCAACAGAAAGTACCTGAGGGGTGCTCCGAGGGTGATGAGGACATCAATACCATTGTTACACCCACAGCCCCTACTATTACATATACTGGACCAATTACTAGAGCTCGCGCACGCCAATTAAATTACCAGGTACTTTCGTTTCTTGGTAATGATTCTAATGTTCATGAGATTATGATGCTGCCTAAATTGGATACATTTGTTTTGCTTACAAATGAAGGGCCTAGCTTGGAGAAGGATGAACATTGGAGCAAGAACACGCATGGAGTTGATGGCATGCGCAAGGGGATCAAGAACGGAGTTACAAGTGATGATTTCAGGACTTTGAAGCCGCCATAAGGAGTGCATGAAGCCTTGGACGAAATATACAAGATGCCACTTCATAATATTCGTCCATAGGCTATTCTAGGTACTGCGTCACCTTATTAATGGGCCAGGCCCATGTAATTTCGAAATACTTAAATATAGGCTATTTTTAGAGTCCGTATGTGTGGGGAAACAAGAGTTAGGGTTGGTTTCGGACCCCCACCCTCAAGGGCCACGAAATTCCCCCCTCTTCCTCCATATATACAGCCCTTAGGGCGTCGTTTAGACTTTGGGTTTTGTTTAGATTAAAAGTTCGCCATAGCTGCAACTTCGCGTACTTCGTTTGTGTGCAACGACCAGACCAAGACGTCACAGAACCCCACCTTGATCAATAAAGCTTTCATCTTATATTCGCAATATCCCGATTGCAATCTCAGTTTCTTGCTTGTTCTTCGTTTGCTCGCAGGAAACAGACACTCGTGGTCAGGTTGATCGTGCTCCGGCGTGGTCAATAACCCTCGGAAGTTGGTTTAGCGATTGCTAAGGCGCGACGTCTCGCACGTTCGTAGTCGGATCGTCAAGGTCGACTCCCACAGAAAATGATAGCCACCATCTCATCGAAACATCGGGACACCTTAGCCTCTATCAAGTGGTATCAGATTTCCAGGTTGCTCAGTGAGATTTTACAGTTTTTCGTAGATTAGATCGAGTCTGTTCTTCATACCTACAGTCCATGAAAAAGCCAGAAAAAAAATTAGGGTTAGTTCATCATATCCGAACCAATCTGAGCCTTTGCATAATCTTTTTAGGGTTTTTTCTTTGTTGAATTTGCGGTTGCATCGTCGTGTCAAGTTGTTGGTCTTAGATTCTAGTCTTTTAGAGTTTCGAGTTCTGGTCATAAGTTGTCACGCCGCCGCCGCACCATCATCATCGCCCATCTACCACTTTTGCTTATCCACCACCGCTCTGAATCCATATCCATATACCACCACCAATCCGTATCCATATACCACCACCAATCTGTATCCATATACCACCACCGCTACCATATACCACCACCGCTGCCATATACCACAACCATATATCCACCACCAATCCGAGTTCTTCTCATATTAGGTTTGTTCTTGAGATCAATCTAAATTCTGATTCGTGTTTCCTTGCCTGCGTAGGTCTCGGAAAAAAAAAGTCTGGAGACCCCCGGGCAGTTTTTAGGCCAAAATTTTCATGGGCAAATTTTTTTCCCTATCCTATTTTTAGGCTTTTCTGAGTCTTTTGAGCCACGTGCCATCATAGTGATTTTTTGTCGCACTTTTTCGTCGTCGCTGCCCTGATTTCCGAAAAAAGTGAAAAAAATAAATTTCGTGCCCATCCTATCAGTTTGACGAGGGAAGAGTTTTGAGACACTCGCCATTATAGTGATTTTTCGCAAAAAAAAGAGGAGCGCAAAAAAAGGAGCGCAAAAAAAAAGAGTTCCAGAGTGTGCTTTTCCCTTATTTACGTGCAGCGCCGTGATTTTGTTAGTGTTCTAGGCTCGCGTCTCTAGCACGGTCTAGCCTAGGACCAGCACAGTACCGTCGTTGAGCGTTTATTCAACTTTGCATCTCTGAATTGATTATTGCTGACCCTTTTTTCTACCATACTTAAGCCTTCCCAGCTCCACATACATCTACGTCGTGCGTTTGACTCTCCCTGACAATCGCTCTATCCAAGCGTTTGAGAGTTTTGACTACAACGGTTGCCGATCACCGCCGGCTGCTGGGTAAGAACTGGTAAGAATTTGAGATTTGCTTAACGGATTTGTGACACCCGCCACCACCACCACTTGTTAGTAGTCTGTAGGATCATATTCTTGTGTGTTTCTATTGCTGCTAACCATGCCAGGATCACAAGCCGACGAGACTGACTGGGAGAACTTGACGAACAAGGAGCTTCACGATACGTTTCAGCAAATGATGAGTGGACAGGTGCAAGATGTGATAAACAGATTTGAAGAGGCCATGGAGAAGATAGATGGCATGGAGAAGACGTTTGAAACAAAGCTCGATAACAAGTTTGCTGAATTGCTTTCGCGTTTTCCACCACCACCACCGGCTGCTCCTACCGCACCTCTGCAACAACAGCAACAACATCGACTACCTCCATGTCGGGAAATAGCCCTCCGCCGAGCGAGCCGTGTCCCTCTTCAGTCGGGCCAAACTGCTGGTGCTGCTGTTGATACTTCTGTGGCTCCTACTGCTGATGTGGAGGAGGATGATTATGTGGGAGATTATGAGGATGAGGTTGATCAAATCAGAACTACGTGCCACCACCAGCACAGCAACCACCAGGTCGTCCACATGCAAATAATGGCAATGGTAGGGCTCACCCTCAGGTACGAGATCATGACCATCTCCCTAAACTAAAATTGAATATTCCACCATTTGAGGGTAGATATGTTCCTGATATATATCTTACTTGGGAGTTAGAAACTGAACAACGATTTACATGTTTACAATACCCCGAGGAGAGAAGTGTTCCTGCTGCTGTTTGTGCATTCACTAGTTTTGCATGTGTTTGGTGGTCTGAGCATTGTAGATTATATCCTATTCCGGCTACTTGGGCTGCTTTGAAAACTGCTATGCGTACTCGTTGGGTTCCACCATATTATCAACGTGAATTACTTCAAAAATTGCAGCGCTTAAGACAGGGAAAAATTCTGTAGAAGAATATTATCAGGAATTACAAACTGGCATGATTAGATGTGGTATTGTTGAGGAGAATGAATCTATGCTTGCATGTCTTATGGGTGGATTAAATAGAGAGATTCAGACGATTCTAGAGTATAAGGAGTATACTAATATCACTCGTTTATTCCATATTGCTTGTAAAGCTGAACGTGAAGTGCAGGATCGACAGGCATTGGCGCGGACTAACTTTTCTGCAGGTCGACCTTCATCATGGACACCACGTGCATCATCTACTTCCACATGTTCTGCTACACCGGCGCCTCCGTCGGCTGCCACCTCCAACCGTGATACAATAAAGCAGGCACAATCACCACTATCTGCCAAGAGCACACCTTCTGGGCCTGCAAAGAGCTCTTCTTCATCCATGGCATCAACAGGGCAAACACATGATATTATTTGTCGACGTTGCAAGGGTGGAGGTCATTATGCGAGAGAATGCCCATCTAAGCGTGTGATGATTGTTATTGAGGATGGTGGGTATGAGTCCGCTAGTGACTATGATGAGGAGACTTTGGCTCTTATTACACGTGGAGAACACGGTGGAGACGATTCTAATCATGAGACGCAATACATGGCTCCTGAAGATGCTGACAGGTATGAATGTTTAGTTGCTCAACGTGTTTTGAGTGTGCAGGTTACACAAGCTGAGCAAAATCAGAGGCATAATTTGTTCCATACAAAGGGAGTTGTGAAGGAACATTCTGTTCGCGTGATCATAGATGGAGGGAGCTGCAATAACTTGGCTAGCATGGAGCTGGTGGAGAAGCTATCTCTCACCACAAGACCACATCCACATCCTTACTACATCCAATGGTTCAACAACAGCGGCAAGGTTAAGGTAGCACGTACTGTTCGTGTGCATTTTAGTATCTCTACATATGTTGATTATGTTGATTGTGATGTGGTACCTATGCAAGCATGTTCCTTATTACTTGGTAGACCATGGCAATTTGATAAAAATCCTGTACACCATGGTAGAAACAATCAGTATACTCTTGTTCATAACGATAAAAATATTACTTTGCTTCCTATGACTCCTGATTCCATTTTGAAAGATGATATTAATAGAGCTAATAAAGCAAAACAGGAGACAAATAAGAGTGAAAATCAGATTGTGGCAAAAGAATTTGAGCACCAAATGAAGCCTAATAATAAACCATCTACTGTTGTTTCTGAAATTAAATTGAAAAGTGCATGTTTACTTGCCACCAAATCTGATATTGATGAGCTAGATTTTAGCAAATCTGTTTGCTATGCTTTTGTGTGCAAAGAGGCATTATTTTCATTCAAGGACGTGCCTTCCTCTTTGCCCCCTACTGTCACTAACATTTTGCAGGAGTTCGCTGACGTCTTTCCACAAGACGTGCCACCGGGATTACCACCTATTCGAGGGATTGAGCATCAAATTGACTTAATTCCCGGTGCTTCGCTAGCCAACCGTGCACCATACCATACCAATCCAGAGGAGACGAAGGAGATTATGCGTCAAGTACAAGAACTGCTCAACAAAGGTTATATACGCGAATCCCTTAGTCCTTGTGTTGTTCCTATCATTTTAGTGCCGAAAAAGGATGGTACGTCGCGTATGTGCGTTGATTGTAGAGGCATTAATAATATTACTATTCGTTATCGTCATCCTATTCCTAGGCTAGATGATATGCTTGATGAATTGAGTGGCTCTACAATATTCTCTAAAGTTGATTTGCGTAGTGGATACCATCAAATTCGTATGAAATTGGGTGATGAATGGAAAACAGCATTTAAAACTAAGTTTGGATTATATGAGTGGTTAGTCATGCCTTTTGGGTTAACTAATGCACCTAGTACTTTCATGAGGTTAATGAACGAAGTTTTACGTGCTTTCATTGGAAGATTTGTGGTGGTTTACTTTGATGACATATTGATTTATAGCAAATCTTTGGAGGAACATTTGGAACATTTACGTGCTGTTTTTATTGCTCTACGTGATGCACATTTGTTTGGAAACCTTGGAAAGTGCACCTTTTGCACCGACCGAGTATCTTTTCTTGGCTATGTTGTTACTCCACAGGGAATTGAAGTTGATAAAGCCAAGATTGAAGCTATTGAGAGTTGGCCGCAGCCCAAAACGGTCACACAAGTGAGGAGTTTCCTTGGCCTCGCTGGTTTCTATAGGCGTTTTGTGAGAGATTTCAGCACCATTGCTGCACCTCTCAACGAGCTTACAAAGAAGGATGTGCCTTTTGTTTGGGGTACCGCACAGGAAGAAGCCTTCACGGTATTGAAAGATAAGTTGACACATGCTCCTTTACTCCAACTTCCTGATTTTAATAAGACTTTTGAGCTTGAATGTGATGCTAGTGGAATTGGATTAGGCGGTGTGTTATTACAAGATGGCAAACCTGTTGCATACTTTTCTGAAAAATTGAGTGGGCCTAGTCTGAATTATTCTACTTATGATAAAGAATTATATGCTCTTGTTCGGACTTTAGAAACATGGCAACATTATTTATGGCCCAAAGAATTTGTTATACATTCTGATCATGAATCTTTGAAACATATTAAAAGTCAAGCTAAACTGAATCGTAGACATGCTAAATGGGTTGAATTCATTGAGACTTTTCCTTATGTCATTAAACACAAGAAGGGAAAAGAAAATATTATTGCTGATGCATTGTCTCGCCGCTATACTATGCTTTCTGATAGAGGCAAAGGTGTCCCGTCTTTCGATGAGATGGTGGATTTCGCTTTGGTGGAAGTCGACTTTGACGATCCGACTACGAACGTGCGAGGACGTCGCGCCTTAGCAATCGCTAAACCAACTCCGAGAGGTTATTGACCACGCCGGAGCACGATCAACCTGACCACGAGGGTCTGTTTCCTGCGAGCAAATGAAGAACAAGCAAGAAACTAAGATTGCAATCTGGATATTGCGAATATAAGATGAAAGCTTTATTGATCAAGGTGGGGTTCTGTGACGCCTTTGTCTGGTCGTTGAACACAAACGAAGTACGCGAAGTTGCAGCTATGGCGAACTTTTAATCTAAACAAAACCCAAAGTCTAAACGATGCCCTAAGGGCTGTATATATGGAGGAAGAGGGGGGAATTTCGTGGCCCTTGGTGGAGGGGTCCGAAATCAACCCTATCTCTTGTTTCCCCACACATACGGACTCTGAAAATAGCCTATACTTATGTATTTCGAAATTACATGGGCCTGGCCCAATAATAAGGTGACGCAGCACCTAAAATAGCCTCGGGACGAAATTTATGAAGTGGCATCTTGTATATTTCGTCCAAGGCTTCATGCACCCATTATGGTGGCTTCAAAGTCCTGAAATCATCACTTGTAACTCCGTTCTTGTTCCCCTTGCGCATGCCATCATCTCCATGCTTGTTCTTGCTCCAATGTTCATCCTTCTCCAAGCTAGGCCCTTCATTTGTAAGCAAAACAAATGTATCCAATTTAGGCAGCATCATATTCTCATGAACATTAGAATCATTACCAAGAAACGAAAGTACCTGGTAATTTAGTTGGCGTGCACGAGCTCTAGTAATTGGTCCAGTATGTATAGCAGCAGGGGCTGTGGGTGTAACAATTGTATTGATGTCCTCATCACTTTTGGGTTAACCAATGCACCTAGTACTTTCATGAGGTTAATGAACGAAGTTTTACGTGCTTTCATTGGACGATTTGTGGTAGTTTACTTTGATGACATATTGATTTATAGCAAATCTTTGGAGGAACATTTGGAACATTTACGTGCTGTTTTTATTTCTCTACGTGATGCACGTTTGTTTGGAAACCTTGGAAAGTGCACCTTTTGCACCGACCGAGTATCTTTTCTTGGCTATGTTGTTACTCCACAGGGAATTGAAGTTGATAAAGCCAAGATTGAAGCTATTGAGAGTTGGCCGCAGCCCAAAACGGTCACACAAGTGAGGATTTTCCTTGGCCTCGCTGGTTTCTATAGGTGTTTTGTGAGAGATTTCAGCACCATTGCTGCACCTCTCAACGAGCTTACAAAGAAGGATGTCCTTTTGTTTGGGGTACCGCAGAGGAAGAAGCCTTCACGGTATTGAAAGATAAGTTGACACATGCTCCTTTACTCCAACTTCCTAATTTCAATAAGACTTTTGAGCTTGAATGTGATGCTAGTGGAATTGGATTAGGAGGTGTGTTATTACAAGATGGAAAACCTGTTGCATACTTTTCTGAAAAATTGAGTGGGCCTAGTCTGAACTATTCTACTTATGATAAAGAATTATATGCTCTTGTTCGGACCTTAGAAACATGGCAACATTATTTATGGCCCAAGGAATTTGTTATACATTCTGATCATGAATCTTTGAAACACATTAAAAGTCAAGCAAAACTGAACCGTAGACATGCTAAATGGGTTGAATTCATTGAGACTTTCCCTTATGTCATTAAACACAAGAAGGGTAAAGAAAATGTTATTGCTGATGCCTTGTCTCGTCGTTATACTATGCTTTCACAACTTGACTTTAAAATATTTGGTGTGGAGACCATCAAAGATCAATATGTTCATGATGCTGAATTTAAAGATGTATTGCAGAATTGTAAGGAAGGGAGAACTTGGAACAAGTTCGTTCTTAACGATGGATTTGTGTTTCTGCTAACAAGCTATGCATTCCAGCTAGCTCCGTTCGTCTTTTGTTGTTGCAGGAGGCGCATGGAGGAGGATTAATGGGACACTTTGGCGTCAAGAAGACGGAGGATATACTTGATACACATTTCTTTTGGCCAAAGATGAGACGGGATGTTGAGCGTTTTATTGCTCGCTGCACTACATGTCAAAGAGCTAAGTCACGACTCAATCCTCATGGTTTATATATGCCTTTGCCTGTACCTAGTGTTCCTTGGGAGGATATATCTATGGACTTTGTTTTAGGTTTACCTCGAACAAAGAAGGGGAGGGATAGCATATTTGTTGTCGTGGATAGGTTCTCGAAAATGGCACACTTTATACCATGTCATAAAAGCGATGATGCTGTTAATGTTGCTGATTTGTTCTTTCATGAAATTATTCGCTTACATGGTGTGCCAAATACTATTGTTTCAGATCGTGATACTAAATTTCTTAGCCACTTTTGGAGATGTTTATGGGCTAAGTTGGGGACTAAGCTTCTTTTTAGTACTACTTGTCACCCCCAAACTGATGGACAAACTGAAGTAGTCAATAGAACATTGTCTACTATGCTTAGGGCTGTTTTGAAGAATAACAAGAAAATGTGGGAAGAATGCTTGCCTCATATTGAATTTGCTTATAATCGTTCATTGCATTCTACTACTAAGATGTGCCCTTTTGAAATTGTGTATGGTTTCCTACCTCGTGCACCTATTGATTTGTTGCCTCTTCCATCTTCAGAGAAGGTTAATTTTGATGCTAAAGAACGTTCTGAATTGATTTTAAAAATGCATGAGTTAACTAAGGAAAACATTGAGCATATGAATGCTAAATATAAACTTGCTGGAGATAAGGGTAGAAAACATGTTGTCTTTGCGCCTGGAGATCTTGTTTGGTTACATTTGCGTAGAGATAGATTTCCTAATCTGCGCAAATCAAAGCTAATGCCACGTGTTGATGGTCCTTTTAAGGTGTTAGAGAAAATAAATGATAATGCATATAAACTTGAGCTACCTGTAGATTTTGGGGTTAGTCCCACTTTTAACATTGCAGATTTGAAGCCTTATTTGGGTGAGGAAGATGCGCTTCCGTCGAGGACGACTTCATTTCAAGAAAGGGAGGATGATGAGGACATCAATACCATTGTTACACCCACAGCCCCTACTGTTACATATACTGGACCAATTACTAGAGCTCGCGCACGCCAATTAAATTACCAGGTACTTTCGTTTCTTGGTAATGATTCTAATGTTCATGAGATTATGATGCTGCCTAAATTGGATACATTTGTTTTGCTTACAAATGAAGGGCCTAGCTTGGAGAAGGATGAACATTGGAGCAAGAACACGCATGGAGTTGATGGCATGCGCAAGGGGATCAAGAACGGAGTTACAAGTGATGATTTCAGGACTTTGAAGCCGCCATAAGGAGTGCATGAAGCCTTGGATGAAATATACAAGATGCCACTTCATAATATTCGTCCATAGGCTATTCTAGGTGCTGCGTCACCTTATTAATGGGCCAGGCCCATGTAATTTCGAAATACTTAAGTATATGCTATTTTTAGAGTCCGTATGTGTGCGGAAACAAGAGTTAGGGTTGGTTTCGGACCCCACCCTCAAGGGCCACGAAATTCCCCCCTCTTCCTCCATATATACAGCCCTTAGGGCGTCGTTTAGACTTTGGGTTTTGTTTAGATTAAAAGTTCGCCATAGCTGCAACTTCGCGTACTTCGTTTGTGTGCAACGACCAGACCAAGACGTCACAGAACCCCACCTTGATCAATAAAGCTTTCATCTTATATTCGCAATATCCCGATTGCAATCTCAGTTTCTTGCTTGTTCTTCGTTTGCTCGCAGGAAACAGACCCTCGTGGTCAGGTTGATCGTGCTCCGGCGTGGTCAATAACCCTCGGAAGTTGGTTTAGCGATTGCTAAGGCGCGACGTCTCGCACGTTCGTAGTCGGATCGTCAAGGTCGACTCCCACAGAAAACGATAGCCACCATCTCATCAAAACATCGGGACACCTTAGCCTCTATCAGAGGGGAGCACAACCCACCAGGGCGCGCCTGGGGCGCCTAGGTGGGCTGTGCCCACCTCAATGGCCTTCCGCACCGCCTCTTTGCTCTATAAATACCCCAATATTTCAAAAACCCTAGGGGAGTCTACGAAAATCAATTCCAGCCGCCGCAAGTTCCAGAACCACCTGATCCAATCTAGACACCATCGCGGAGGGGTTCATCATACTCATTGGTGCCTCTCTGATGATGCGTGAGTAGTTCAATGTAGACCTACGGGTCCGTAGTTAGTAGCTAGATGGCTTCCACTCTCTCTTTTGATTCTCAATACAATGGTCTCTTGGAGATCTATTTGATGTAACTCTTTTTGTGGTGTGTTTGTTGGGATCCGATGAACTTTGAGTTTATGATTAGATATATGTTTTTATCCATGAAATTTATTTGAGTATTTTGATCTCTTATATGCATGATTACTTATAGCATCGTATTTCTTCTTCGAATCTTTGGTTTAGTTAGGCCAACTAGATCGATTTTTCTTGCCATCGGAAGAGGTGCTTTGTGATGGGTTTGATCTTACGGTGCTTGATCCCAGTGACAGAAGGGTAACCGACACGTATGTATCGTTGCTATTAAGGATAACAAGATGGGGTATATTTCTACATAAATAGATCTTGTCTATATCATGTCATCGTTCTTATTGGATTACTCTGTTTCTCCATGAACTTAATACACTAGGTGCATGCTGGATAGCGGTCGATGTGTGGAGTAATAGTAGTAGATGCAGGCAGGAGTCGGTCTGCTAATCTTGGACATGATGCCTATATAATGATCATTGCCTAGATATCGTCATGATTATTTGAAGTTCTATCAATTGCCCAACAGTTATTTGTTTACCCACCATATGCTATTTTTCTCAAGAGAAGCCACTAGTGAAATCTATGACCCCCAGGTCTCTTCTTTATTATATTTGCCTCCGCGATCTATTTTTATTTGCTTTTATTTTCAGATCTATTAATCCAAAAATACAAAAATACATTGCTGCAATTTATTGTTATTTATTTTATCTCGCGTTCCCGCGAGATCTATTTATCCAATCTACTACAATTTTACCTATCTTTTTACCCGTGAGGGATTGACAACCCCTCTCTTACGTCGGGTTGCAAGTATTTGCTCTTTGTGTGCATGAGATGTTTACATGGTGTTGCATGGTTCTCTCACTGGTTTGATAACCTTGGTCTCATCCTTGAGGGAAATACCTAACGTAGCTGTGTGTAACGCGCACAATGCGGCTATAGCTCCCACGTGTCGAGGCACGACTTAGAGGCATAACCACATAGTGGTTTGTCGCAAGAAGGGTCATCTTCACAACATCCCATGTAATGAACAAGAAAGGGATAACTAGAGAGTTGGCTTACAATTGCCACATGACACAATACTTAAATAAGTCATACATCATCAGAATACACTCATAGTCCGACTACAGACAACCAAATGAAAAGGAAGATAAACCCAACTGCTAGATCCCCGATCGTCCCAACTGGCACCACTACTGATCATCAGGAAATGACACGTTGTAACGACCAAGGTCCTCATCGAACTCCCACTTGAGTTTGGTAGCATCACCTGCACTGGTATCATCAGCACCTGCAACTATTTTGGAAGTATCCGTGAGTCACGAGGACTCAGCAATCTCACACCCGCGAGATCAAGACTATTTATGTTTATGGGTAGGATAAGGTAATGAGGTGGAGTTGAGAAAGTGCTAACCAAATATGGTGGATAACATATGCAAATAAGAGTAAGGTGAGAAGCTACGCAACGGTCATGAAGCTAGAAGTGATCAAGAAGTGGTCCTGAAACTACTTACGTTCAAACATAACACAAACCGTGTTCACTTCCCGGACCATCACGGCTACACACGTGGTTGATTCATTTTAATTAAATCAAGTGTCAAGTTCTCTACAACCGGATATTAACAAATTCTCATCTGCCACATAACCGCGAGCACGGCTCTCGAAAGTTTATACCCTGCTGGGGTATCCCAACTTAGCCCATCACAAGCGCTCATGATCAACAAAGGATATTCCTTCTCCCGGACAGACCCGATCAGTCTCGGAACCCCGGTTACAAGACATTTCGACAATGGTAAAACAAGACCAGAAGGGCCACCAGATGTGCCGACAAATCCCGATAGGAGTCGCATGTATCTCGTTCTCAGGGCACAGTGGATGGGACAAGCTACGAGTAAAACCAGCCCTCAAGTTTCCCCAAGGTGGCCCCACAGGCTGCCTGTTTTAGACCAACACTCAGGGGAGCACTGGCCCGGGGGGGTTAAAATAAAGATGACCCTCGGGTCTGAAGAACCCAAGGGAAATTTATAGGTTGTTAGGCAAATGTAAAACCAAGGTTGGGCCTTGCTGGCGGAGTTTTATTCAAGGTGAACTGTCAAGGGGGTCCCATAACCCCAACCGCGTAAGGAACGCAAAATCCAGGAACATAACACCCGTATGACGAAAACTAGGGGGGAAAGAGTGGAACAAAACACCAGGCATAAGGTCGAGCCTTCCACCCTTTACCAAGTATATAGATGCATTAATTAAATAAGAGATAAAGTGATATCCCAACATATCCATGTTCCAACATGGAACAACCTGCAAGGCACCTGCAACTAGCAACGCTATAAGAGGGGCTGAGCAAAAGCGGTAACTTAGCCAAACAACAGTTTGCTAGAAAGGTGAGTTAGAGGCTTGACATGGCAATATGGCAGGCATGAGAAACAAGTGGTAGGTAGCGCAACATAGCGATAGAACGAACAACTAGCAAGCAAAGATAGAAGTGATATCGACGGTAATGGTCATCTTGTCTGCAATGTTCTCAAAGTTGTTGAAAGCTTGCTCCTCGTTAGCGTACTCAACAGGTTCCTCGTTCACGTACTCGTCTCCTGGCTCTACCCTAATCAAGAACACAAGCAACGGAACAACAATCAATCACGATGCAATGCACAAGCAACATGATGCAAGACATGTCATGGAATGCAAGATATGATGTGCAATGCATATGGGTACACCGGAAGGAAAAGAATGTACGAGGCATCAACTTGTCATAAAAAGTATGCCTCTGGAGAGATGAGGTGATTTCGGTCGAAATCGATATAAGGATCACCGGAAACGGATGCATGGTTTGCAAATGACGAGCAAAACAAGAATGACACAAATGTGCGATTAACAACATCATAGCACTTAGAATGCAACAAGAAACTATTCTACATCACTCCAACATGGCAACAAAGCATATGAGCATAAAGTATAGGTGAAGGTCTACAAATCATGAACACTGAGCTCCTACTAGTTCTCACTAGAACAAGCTCAAAATAGCATGGCAAAAATGCAAATGATAACAGATTCACAGACTTAGAGGAAATACTAAACATGTCAAAATAGCAACATATAGCAATGTTTAGAGATAGCAAACGACATGCTACAGGAACATATCATGGCAAACAAAGGCATGGCATGCTAGTACTAAAGACATAGAACAAAACTACCTTACTGAAATTTACCCAAAGATGCATAAAAAATGATGTGGCACCCATGCAAACATGGCAAGTTATATGAATAGTTTGCAAGCTCAAATCACTCACCACAAAGCATTTCATGGAATAAAAAGGTAACCAACATGAAGTAGACATGTTCAAGAAGCTAAGCATGGCAAGAGCAAGCTCATAGGGTACATGCATCACTAGCAACACCCATGGCAAAGTGGAATCGCATGTTAACAATCTGCCAGGAATAATATTTAGCAAAAGTAGAGCAAGGAAATGACATGATATATTGCTCCATAATTACAACAAGAGGCATGAATGGGTAGAGCAATACCACATCTTCAAAACATGCTTACTGAACTATCTCAAAATGTGCATGGATCTCATGGTAGCAACATGGCAACACAACATCACTAAGTGCGTGAAATCAGCAACATCACATAGCCTACTTTGCATGCTTGTCCTAGTCACCACATAACTCATAAAAATACAAGACTTGCACCTCTATAAAGATGGCATGATGGAGCTCATAAAATATATAGACATCATGCTGATAGGATGCACACACAAAATGCAAAGAAAATGACAAATCATCAAGTTCTGTTAAATTCTAGCAGACAACATCATATAGCACTTTTGCAATGAGGATTTAGGCATCAATATGAACAGTAACATGCATGAAAATGACACTAACATGAATGGAATAACGAGACGAACATTTTGATATATCATATGCATGAATCGGAGCACCGAACACGGAGATATAGCATGATGAAGAGGGCATAAAATTATGAGGATTTTCGGGACTTAGCCAAATCTCACCCTCCGGATCTAGGGTTTCCGGGCACGGTTTATGAGGTTCGACGGGGGAGTCGCCGAACTTGGTGATCGGAGGCGGTGGTCGGAGCTGGGGAGAGGTGGCCGAAGTCGTCGGAGGAAGGAGCCGACGACGAGGGCGACCTGATCCGGGACCGGAGTCGCGGGAGGGCGGCGGACGGCTGCGGCGGTCGGAGGAGGCGGCGACCGGAGAGAAGGCGCGGGCGGCGCGGTTGCACGTCGGCGAAGGGCGACGGCGCGGGCGGAGAGCGCGGGCGAGGCTGCGGTCCTAGGGGGACGAATGCGGGCTCTCCAGGCCGCGGCGGGCGGCTTCCATGTGGCAGACGCCGGTTGGTGCGGAGGCGGCGGCACGGAGTGTCCGGCGGGCGAGAGGATCGGGGCTAGGGTTTCGAAACCCGGAATTTTTGGAGGGGGTGCATATTTATAGGTAGGGGGAGCTAGGAGTGTAGAAATGAGGTGCGGTTTTTGCCCACACGAACGTGATCCAATGGCGGAGAGCATGGAGGGGGTTTAGATGGGTTAGTGGGCTGTTTTGGAGGGGTGTTGGGATGCAAAACGAGAGGGGCTTTTACGGTTACCCAGTTAACCGTTGGGGCATCAAACGACCTCCAAATGGAACGAACTTTGACAGGCGGCCTACCAGTGATGTACCAAGGCCACTCGTCAAATCTCGACCCATTCCGAGAACGTTTTTCTCTCGCTCACGAAACGAGATTTGAGGGGTGCAACGGGTGCATGTGGGAGTGTCGGATCGTGAAACAGACAATGGGGGAAAATGACCGGATGCATGAGACGAGCACGAATGCAAATGAGATGCACATGATAATATGATATGAAATGCATGACATGAACAAAATGCCAAATGAAGACAAAAACCGAACCACAAAGGAAATAGCATATCACATAGCCGGAAATGGCAAGAGTTGGAGTTACAAATACGGAAAGTTACATCCGGGGTGTTACAACACTCCACCACTACAAGAGGATCTCGTCCCGAGATCTAGGACTGAAAGAACTCCAGATATTCAGAACTGAGGCGATCCTCGTGTTCCCAGGTGGCTTCTCGGTCGGAATGGTGTGACCACTTCACTTTCAGGAATTTGATTGACTTGTTGCGAGTTTTGCGCTCGGTTTCTTCAAGAATGGCAACATGATGCTCATGATGAGATAAATCTTCCTGGAGATCAATCTCTTCGAAGTTGATAGTGCGCTCGAGGGTCTTGAGGCACTTGCGAAGCTGTGACACGTGAAACACATTGTGCGCGTTTGCGAAGTTGGATGGAAACTCGAGTTTCTTTTGCCAATGATCTTGAAAGGACCCATGTATCTCGGGGCAAGCTTCCCTTTGATACCAAAGCGACGAGTGCCTTTCATTGGAGAGACACGGAGGTAGACATGGTCTCCGATCTCGAAAGCCAAGTCACGGTGATTGCTATCATAGTAACTCTTCTCGCGCGATTGCGAGGCTTTGAGATTTTCACGGATGACTTTACACATTTCTTCAGCTTCTGTGATCAAGTCGTTGCCAGGAAGTTGGCGTTCACCAGTCTCTGACCAATTGAGAGCAGTACGGCACTCTCTGCAATAAAGAATTTCGAACGGGGCCTTGCCCGAACTCGCTTGGAAGCTATTGTTGTAGGAGAACTCGGCATAAGGGGGACAATCTTCCCACTTCATACCGAAAGAGATGACACAAGCCCTAAGCATGTGTTCGTGGATTTGATTGACTCGCTCGACTTGGCCACTTGTTTGGGGATGGAAAGCTGTGCTGAAACGAATGCTGGTGTCCATGGCCTTCTAAAAGGAGTCCCAGAACTTAGAAGTGAAAATGCCTCTGCGGCCTGAAGAGATCAATTGCGGACTACCATGCAATGAGACAATTCTGGAGGTGTATAGCTCTGCCAACTGAGCTGCCATGCTAGATTCTTTGATTGGAAGGAAATGAGCCACTTTTGTAAGCTTGTCAATGACAACGAAGATAGCATCATTCCCACGCTTGGACTTTGGAAATCCAGTAACGAAGTCCATTTCGATATGATCAAACTTCCATTCTAGCATAGCAAGAGGTTAGACGACACCAGCTAGTCATTGGTGTTCTGCTTTCACCCTTCGACAAATATCACATTCATTCACGAATTGAGCAATCTCTCGCTTCATTCGGGTCCACCAGTACGACTGCTTTAGGTCATGGTACATCTTTGAACTGCCTGGATGAATGGAAAGGAGATAATTGTGCACTTCGTTAATTATGACCTTCCTTAGATCAGCTTTAGGAACCACAATCCGGTCCTCAAGGAATAAAGTGTCTTTGTCATCAATGCGATAGCACTTGTATTTGGGTAAGCCCGTGGCAATACCATGTTTCACCTTCTTCACCATGGTATCAAGGAGTTGTGCCTCACGAATTTGGTCTTCCAAAGTTGGAGTGACTTGAAGGTTGGCAAGAAAACCTTGAGGAACAACTTGGAGATTCAGTTTGCGGAAAGCTTCACAAAGATCCGGTTGGAATGGCTTGAGGATTAAGCTGTTGCCATAAGCCTTCCTTCTCAAAGCATCTGCAATGACATTGGCCTTGCCTGGAGTATATTCAATAGTTGGATTGTATTCTTGAATCACTTCGACCCAACGAGTTTGCCTGAGGTTGAGGTTGGGTTGAGTGAAGATATACTTGATGCTCTTGTGATCTGTGAAAATTTCCAGCTGCCTTCCCAACAAGAGATGTAAGCCAGACAAGACGATGCGCCAAGATATTTTATAACGCATCCCACATGATTCTTTCTAGTAAATTGTTTGTGGTATACGTTATTTTTTTCATTATGTTCGGAAAGACAAAATGGTGTTATAGAGGGAAAGGATGGTGTTTGAAATGCTAGAACATTTACGTACAGTGAACATGCAACTACATGAGTGTCATGTTTAAATTTAGAATTATTCCAGGTTCGTTTGGCATTTTTATGCATTAATTGAGTTTCTAGGCATTTAATGTGCATAATTAAAATTTGAACTACAAGCACATGCTCCAGTGCACCAAAGTTTGTTGGAAAATCACATGTATGTCTTTGGGTGAATTTATAGGTCCCATGCAAGAAATGGGAATGAAATTCAAACATCTGGGCGTCGTGGCTTAGCCGGGAACATTGAGAAACTTGGTTTTTAAATTCCTGGAAATTCAAAAATTGCTTGGAAATCATGAAACTTGGCATGGTGTCATTTCATGGCACCAACATGTTGTGATAAAAAAATTGGCCGCATTTGGACAAGTTTTCGTATAAGCTTCTTGCAAACCGGAGCTTCTCTCGAGAAGACTCGTGGTTCCCGAGGGGGGACGTGTCACCTTTGTGTGCGAAACGATATACACCGCCTCCCCCCCTTGATTTTTTACATAGGCAATATAGAACTATATGAGTGTCGTGTTAAAATTTGGAATTATTCCGGGTTTGTTTGGCCTTTCTTATACATTAATCGAATCTCTGGTCATCTAATGTGCATAATTCAAATTTGAACTACAAGCACACGCTCCAGTGCACCAAAGTTGGTTGAAAAATCACACGCATGCCCTTGGGTGAATTTCTAGGTCCCATGCAAGAAATGGGAATGAAATTCAAACATCTTGGCGTCGTGGCTCGGCCGGAAAGATTGAGAAACTTGGTTTTTTAATTCATGTAAATCCAAAACATGCCTGAAAATCATGAAACTTGGCATGGTGTCATGGCATGGCACCAACATGCTGTGGTAATTTTTTTGGCCGAATTGAGACAAACTTTGGTATAAGCTTCTTGCAAACCGGAGCTTCTCTCAAGAAGACTCGTGGTTCCGAGAGGGAACGTGTCACCTCCGTGTGCGAAACGACATACACTGCCTTCTCCCACCTTAATTTTTAAACACAACAGCTTAGACCAAATAGGAGTATCATGCCAAATTTTGGAATTATTCCGGGTTCGTTTGGCCTTTTTACACATTAATTGAATTTCCAGGCATTTAATGTGGTTAATTCAAATTTGAACTACAAGCACATGCTCCAGTGCACCAAAGTTGGTTGAAAAGTCACATGCATGTCCTTGGGTGAATTTGTAGGTCCCGTGCAAGAAATGGGAATGGAATTCAAACATCTGGGTGTCGTGGCTTGGCCGGAAATATTGAGAAACTTAGTTTTTTAATTCCTATAAATCCAAAACACGCATGAAAATCATGAAAGTCGGCATGGTGTCATGACATGGCACCGATATGTTGTGCTAATTTTTTTGGCCGAATTGGTTTAAACTTTGGTATAAGATTCTTGCAAATCGGAGCTTCTCTCAAGAAGGCTCGTGGTTTCGAGAGGGAACATGTGTCACCTCCATGTGCGAAATGACATACACTGCCTTGTCCCACCTTGATTTTTTACACAGGAAGCTTAGACCAGATAGGACTTTCATGCTAAATTTTGGAATTATTCCAGGTTCGTTTGGACTTTTTATACATTAATTGATTTTCTAGGCATTTGATGCACATAATTCAAATTTGAAGTACAAGCGCATGCTCCAGTGCGCAAAGTTGGTTGGAAAATCATTTATGTGTACTTGAGCGAACTTCTAGGTCCCATGGAAGAAGTGGGAATGGAATTCAAACATCTGGGCATCTTGGCTTGGCCAAAAACATCGAGAAACTTGGTTTTCAAATTGCCATAAATCCAAAACTTGCCTGAAAATCATGAAACTTGGCATGGTGTCATGACATGCCACCAACATGTTGCGGTAATTTTTTTGCCTGATTTGCGAAGGCGCACACATTAACAACCAACGAAGTCATTTTGAAACGAGTGTTGGCATGTAATAAATCGGAAACACACGTATTATTGAAACCGTGGGCGTTCTACTTACCATCTATGTGCCGCCACGCGTCCCCGTTTTTATTGGCTAGGAGGTGCCATGCGGGCTAGCTATTTGAGTTCGGGAGGCGTGCGATCAGACCTCCGCGTGTGCTCATCGGGAGGAGAGCCCTTTGACCTCTATCCGCACCCACCTCCCTCCCAACGTCTCCATTAATGGCGCCCGAGCCCCTGTTTCATGGCGTGGCTATGTCTGACTCGACTAAGATTTAAGATAGAAAAAGAAAATCTGAAAATAAAGTTTGGCACGGATCTTGATGTAAGATTCGATGGACATATATAGCATTGACTGCAACTTATAGCAAGACTGATGAATATAAGGATGATGACAACGGATACTAATTGTCTTACATATTTAGGAAGATAATTTAAAAAGCCACATGCGGCAACGCCCGAAATACACAAGGGTAAAAGAAGAAGGAAGACAATGATCTGGCTTGCTGATCTCTACTTTCTTGATGCGTTGCTACAGGACGCGAGAACTAGTCTCTGTGGTGAGTGGCGATGAGCTCTTTAGGGTCCTCAAAACGCTGCTTGAGAGCATCCACGGATTCCTCCACCAGCCTTTGGTGCTCGATGCGGAGCATGTCATTCTTGTCCATAAGTTTCTTGACGATGACGTTGGTCCCCTTCCGCAAGGCAGTGGTCTCCTCCCGCTGCTCCGCACTTCCGACGATCTTCGCCCTCAGCAGCTCGTGCTCGGCCCGGAGCTTCGCATTGCCCTCACTTAGTTGCCGGATGACGCCGGTAGCCTATTGAAATGAGACTTTTATTTCATCATGCAACCTCGCCCAGCTGGAGATCTGATCCATCTGCCTATGGACGATCGCATTCATGCGCCTGTAAGAGTCCTCGCCTTCACGCGCGACATTTTCTTAGGCCGCCGTGGGGTGGGAGGACATCTCGGCTGCATTGGCGGCCCGGTGGGATATCTCTGCTGCTTCTGCTGTGCTGCCGGACCAGTCTGCTACATCGACGGCGTGGCGGGACCTTCGTGCTGCTTCGGTGGCATAGCGGGACCTCTGTGCTGCTATGGCTGCATGGCGGGACATGTTGGCTGCTTTTATGGCGAGGCAGGACATCTCTCGTGCTTCCGCTTCTATGCTCGCCTCTCCCTGGTGGTAATCTCTGGACCCAGAACTCACGCTGGCCATGGCAGACGCAAGGGAACGATGATGAATGACTTGTTTGTTTTTGTGGATGAGGAGTTGATGAGGAATGTGCAGTCATCTTGGAGTAGTAGTATTTATAATCGAGTACTAATATGCTCCTAAGAGGGAAACCGTTTAGGTTTTGATTGGTGTCAACAGGTTTGCAATTAAATATAGCGTGGTAGTAATTTGGAATGTGACGGGACGCAGGCTCAAAATTTATTGATGGTTCTATAATTTGTAATTGTGTCACTATTCTTGGATGGTGTAACGTGGGCATGCTTTCTCGGTCGCGTATGTGGCGTTTGCACCATAGGGTACACCACAGTAGACGATGACAACACACGTCTTGTTCCAACAACCGTGCGCGCTCGTTATTACCATCGCACACACTTCTTTTAATTAGAATGTGAGCCTGTCTAGCGCACACACGTTGATCTATCTAACTGTTTCTGTTTGTTGTGGCTAATCGCAAACAGTTCATCCGTGTGAAGTGTATGCCGTCAATCATAGACACTTAGATCTGGCTGACCGTTTCTGTTCTATTGCCTAATCGCAAACAGTTAATCCTTCTGAAGCGTATGCCGTCAATCACACACCTTCATCTGGCTGCCCATTTCTGTTGTTCCGCCTCATCACAAACAGTTAATCCAAGTGAACTATATGCCGTATATCGCACACACCTTCATCTGGCTGCCCGTTTCTGTTCTTCTTCCTCATCGCAAACAGTTAATTGAACTGAACCATATGCCCTACATCGCACACGCAACAAATCGGAACCGTGTTTGATGGCTCCGCCATCACAAACATTTTGCATCTTTTTGACAGTTTTTTACATCACCGTTTGCGATTAATGCATCGCATACAGTTTCGTCAAACGGTCTCTGATCGTAGTGTCGCGCTAGCAGCATCCTGCAGTAGTGTGCTCCCGCACATTCGGCCATTGGTTTGTCCATTTGGATCAAAGTGGACACACCCAGATGAAATGGGGTCGCCTATTGGATTTGGCCTAAGAGCATCTACTACAATCAGAATTGCCTAATCAGGGTCCCTATACGTTAGCACATGAGCCCATAGACAGCGAGCAGACTATGTCGGTGTCAAAACCGGCGGATCTCGGGTAGGGGGTCCCGAACTATGGACCTTGGATCGATGGGGAACAATAACGTAGGACACGGTGTTTACCCAGGTTCAGGCCCTCTCTAAGAAGTAAAACCCTACATCCTGCTTGATTGTATTGCTTGTGTATAAGGGGGTTATAGAGTAGATCTACCATGACATGTGACGAAATAAACCCTAACTAGTAGGATGGAGATTGTTCTCCTAGACTCTATGGAACAAGCCCCCTGGTTTATATAGACACAAGGGGTGCTAGGGTTTACAGATAGTCGTTTACATCAAGGAAACTCTAGATCTTCCGTCTTGACTTGGGGTGCACACCAAGGCACAAAAGGTCTTCGGTTCAGATACAATGCGACCCACCAATCCGGCCCATACAAGACAGGCTGACATCCCGAGGACCCCCTAATCCAGGACTCCTTCAGTAGCCCCCGAACTTGCCTTCAACGCCGGAGCCTACAACCATTGGTCGTCCCGTGATTCTGAAAATCTTTGGCTTGCGAGGGGAGTTCCTCATCTTCACCTTGTTCGGCTAACTTCAACAATTCGTTTTCCGATGACTCCTCGACCTACCAAATCATGGTGGGCCCCCCTTACCATTAACTTTGTCAGAGGCGACTCTCGATTTTTGTGCAGCCACTAGAAGGCGAGCAGTCTTGTGTCTTCTTACAAGAACACCCCCCAGGACGACAAACATGTCTATTAAACAGGCCAAGGGTGCATCAAGTGGTCCATCCATACCCAAGAAAGGAACCCCACACTGCCCAGAGAAAATCCTCATGGCCGGCATCCCTGGCTCATCATCGTGTCCTCACAGCCATCTCCTGGTGACTAGCCCAGTTGCTCATATTGCAGCTTCAGCTATGCAACCTCCAACAGCAGATCTCTTGCACGTTCGCGCCGGGCTCACTTCAGACTATGGTGAAGCCTTCGCAGAGAGCTTTCCCAATCCAAATAAGGATGAGAGGATATGTTCTATATCCTTCCTTCTAAGAGGTCTAGGATTCCCCAATCACCCATTCTTAAGGGGCCTGCTAGAGTTTTATGGGATCCAACTCCACCACCTCACCCCGGGATCAATTCTGCATATTTCCGGCTTTGTTGCTCTCTTCGAGATGTTCCTGGGCTGCGAGCCCATTTCGAACTATGGAGGAAGTTTTTCTGCCTTATTCCTCGCACCCATCAAGGGCCAATCTTTGAAGTAGGCAGAGCTAAGGTGTGTCGCTTAGCCGGTACTAGATATCCCATTGGAACTCCAAAGAGAGACTCTGGAGAGTGGTCTTCGGAGTGGTTTTATATCGAAGATGTCCCTCTATTCAACCCAGTTCAGAGGGTTTGCCCGTATATTCAGATGCCCTACTTAAGAAACGACTTAACTGGCATCCCAAGGGCCCTTCCTAGGAAGAGTTTGCCAAGGTACAGTGCCTGGCCGCGAAGGTAAGGCTGCTGGCCCATGGAGGATTGACCATACTTGACATAATGGCCGCGGCGATCGAACGATGCGTGCAACCTCTTCAACAAAGGACACACCCTGTGTGGAGCTATAATGGGGTAAGAGACACGTCCCGCTACGAGCAATAGGGCTCGGACAATCCAGCAGCAATGGTCACCATATTGGCGGATCTATTCAAAGGCGAGGAAGAAGAGTTCGCCCACCTAAGAAACTAGAAAGGCTACTCGGGCTACAACCCTATTGAATGGGTAAGTTTAAACTTGTGTTCATAGCGCGAATATTACACCTGAATACTGATTGCTTCAACCATTTTTCCGAACAGAGTTGGAGATGCCAAATTGAGGGCATCAGCTGCCCCGCCCCTCAACCAGAGGACCATTCTCGTGACGACGATCCGGTCTTTCTCGAGGACCCAGAGACATCGATTGACTTTGAGGACGGGGTTTTCTTTCAGGAAAGCCTCGATAGTTCTAAGGTTCCCATCACAGACGATCATCTTGGGCTCCTCCCCTCCTCCATAGTAAGTAGCGAGAAGGCCTCCTCTCCAACAAAGTGCTCGCCTTGCACTAACTTCTACTCCCAAGGGGCTGAACCTCACGCCGAACACCAATGGAGGCGGCTCCAAATCTAGCCAACAAAGGAGCCTCCAAACTGAAAGCCACCATGTGAAACATCCATTTTCAATCATGCTTTTATATTGACTAGCAAAAGGGCCCGTACGTTGCAACAGGAGAAAAAAATCCTCTCATATCTCTAGCCAGGTCAGTTGGACAAACTATGTGTGGCCGATTGGCAGGTTATGAGATCGAACCCTCCCACCAGCAATATTATTTTTTGCTAGCTCTCCGGACCTGGCCACAGTGCGCCATAGGATGGGCTTCCTTTATTGGGCCAAAACAGGTGGCAAGTAATGAAACCAAATAGCGTGAGCCGTCAGATGGGCTTCCTCTGTTGGGCCAAAACGGATGCCAAGTAACAAAACCAAATAGTGTACGTAAAATGAATTGGAGCGGGACGAAACCAAGAATATCACCTCCCTTTAATAGTAGGTATAGATATAGATATTTATTGCATTATGGGCTGTTATTACACATTATATCACAATACTTATGCCTTTTGCAGACTAAGGCATAGCCTAGTGGTGTGAAGGGGCTGATGCCTTCCCACCCACCCAGGTTCAAGGCATGGTACTTGCAATTTGGGTTTGTTGCACCAATTATACTGTAGGGGGTTCCCTTATAGTCTTTCAGTCAAAAAAATACTTATGCCTTTTCTCTCTTATTTTATAAAGTTTACATGAAGAGGGAGAATGCCGGCAGCTGGAATTCTAGACTGGAAAAGAGCAAATATTAGATACCTATTCTGAAAAGTCCTGGAACTTCACGGAGAGTAGTTTTGACCTGGAAAAAAAATAAGAAGGAAGCTTTCGAGACGAAGCGCTGCCATCTCGAGGCGGAACCTGGGCAGAACCAATCTAGGGCTCCGAAGGAGCTATTCTGCCAGGGAAACATCCCTCCAGGAGGGAGAAATCGAAGCCATCGTCATCACCAACGATCCTCTCATCGAGAGGGGGTCAATCTCCAACAACATCTTCACCAGAACCATCTCCTATCAAACCCTAGTTCATCTCCTGTATCCGATCTCTGTCTCAAAACCTCGGATTGGTACCTATGGGTTGCTAGTAGTGTTGATTACTCCTTGTAGTTGATGCTACTTGGTTTATTCGGTGGAAGATCATATGTTCAGATCCTTAATGATAATTAATACTCCTGTGATTATGAACATGAATATGCTTTGTGAGTAGTTACGTTTGTTCCTGAGGACATGGGAGAAGTCTTGTTATAAGTAATCATGTAAATTTGGTATTCGTTCGATATTTTGATGAGATGTATGTTGTCTTTCCTCTAGTGGTGTTATGTGAACGTCGACTATATGACACTTCACCATGATTTGGGCCTAGGGGAAGGCATTGGGAGGTAAAGTAGATGATGGGTTGCTAGAGTGACAGAAGCTAAAACCCTAGGTATGCATTGTTGCGTAAGGGGCTGATTTGGATCCAAATGTTTCATGCTATGGTTAGATTTATCTTAATTTTTATTTCGTAGTTGCAGATGCTTGCGAGAGGGGTTAATCATAACTGGGAGGCTTGTTCAAGGGAGGGAAGCACCCAAGCACCGGTCCACCCACATATCAAATTATCAAAGTAACGAACACGATTCATATGAGCATGATGAAAACTAGCTTGACAACAATTCCCATGAGTCCTCGGAGCGCTTTGCTTTATATAAGAGTTCGTGCAGGCTTGTCCTTTGCTACGAAAAGGATTGGGCCACCTTTCTGAACTTTATTTTACTTTTGTTACTAGTTACCCATTACGAATTATCTTATCACACAACTATCTGTTACCGATAATTTCAGTGCTTGTAGAGAGTACCTTGCTGAAAACTGCTTCTCATTTCCTTCTGATCCACATTGGGTTTGACACTCTTACTTATCGAAAGGACTAAGATAGATCCCCTATACTTGTGGGTCATCAAGACTCTTTTCTGGTGCCGTTGCCAGGGAGTGAAGCGCCTTTGGCAAGGAAACATTTATAGTGTGCTGAAATTTACTGTCACTTGTCACTATGGAAAATAATCCTTTGAGGGGCTTGTTCGGGTTATCTTCACCTCAACCTTAAGAGCAAAGAGTTTCTCCTCAACCTGCTGCACCTACTGAATATATTTATTATGAAATTCCTTCAGGTATGATAGAGAAACTGCTAGCTAATCCTTATGTAGGAGATGGAACATTACATCCTGATATGCACCTAATCTATGTGGATGAAGTTTGTGGATTATTTAGGCGTGCAGGTTTGCCCGAGGATGTTGTCAAGAAGAAGGTCTTCCCTTTATCTTCGAAGGGAAAGGCATTGACATGGTATAGGCTACATGATGATATTGTATCATGGAACTACAACCGATTGAAATTAGAATTTCATAAGAAGTTTTATCCTATGCATCTGGTTCATCGTGATCGGAATTATATATATACTTTTTGGCCTCATGAAGGGGAAAGTATCGCTCAAGCTTGGGGGAGGCTTAAGTCAATTTTATATTCATGCTCCAATCATGAGCTCTCAGGAGGAATTATTATTCAGAATTTTTATGCTCGACTTTCTCATAATGATCGATCCATGCTCGATACTTCTTGTACTAGTTCTTTTATGAAGAAGGATATTGAATTCAAAAGGGATTTATTGGAAATAATTAAACGCAACTCTAAAGATTGGGAACTCGACGAAGGTAAGGAGTCAGGTATAAACCTTAAGTTTGATTGTGTTAAATCTTTGATGGATACCGATGGTAAGATAGACAGCGAGAAAGATATTGTTACTGTTGGTTTAGGGGATATGTCTCATGATTTTAACTTCTCTAAATTTCATAGACAACCTCATGATAAAGAATTGCCTAGTAAGGATGAAATTATTGGTCTTGCTTCTATTGTCGTGCCTCCTACTGTTCCTTTAGAACAATATTTGCTAGACCATGAAAAATATATGTTTATGAATGAAAGAAGGGAAATAGATGAAATATTCTTTAATCAAGGGCCTGTTTTGAAACACAACTTGCCTATTGAAATCCTTGGGGATCCTCCTCCACCCAAGGGTGATCCCGTGTTTGTGCTTAAACAATTACTTGATACTTTGAAATATGCTTATCTTGATGAAAATAAGATATATCCTGTTATTATTAGCGCTAACCTTTCAAAGCATGAAGAAAAGAAATTATTGAAAACTCTAAAGAAGCACCGTGCCGCTATTGGATATACTCTGGATGATCTTAAGGGCATTATTCCCACTCTATGCCAGCACAAAATTAATTTGGAGCATGATGCTAAACCAGTCGTTGATCACCGACGACGGTTAAATCCTAAGATGAAAGAAGTGGAAAGAAATGAAATACTAAAGCTTTTGGAGGCAGGTATAATTTATCCTATTGCTGATAGTAGATGGGTAAGCCCTGTTCATTGTGTCCCTAAGAAGGGAGGTATTATTGTTGTTCCTAATGATAAGAATGAATTGATTCCACAATGAATTGTTACAGGTTATAGAATTGTAATTGAGTTTCGCAAATTGAACAAAGATACTAGAAATGATCATTACCCTCTACCTTTTATTGATCAAATGCTAGAAAGATTGTCCAAACATACACATTTTTGCTTTCTAGATAGTTATGCTGGTTTTTCTCATATACCCGTGTCAAAAGATGATCAGGAAAATACCACGTTTACTTGCCCTTTCGGTACCTTCGCTTATAGATGTATGACTTTTGGTTTATGCAATGCACCTGCTACCTTTCAAAGATGTATGTCTTCTATATTCTATGATTTTTGTGAATAGATTGTTGAGGTTTTCATGGATGATTTCTCCATTTACGAACTACTTTTGATGATTGCTTAAGCAACCTTGATCGAGTTTTGCAGAGATGTGAAGAAACTAATCTTGTCTTGAATTGAGAGAAGTGCCACTTTATAGTTAATGAAGGTATTGTCTTGGGGCATAATATTTCTGGAAGAAGTATTGAAGTTGATAAAGCTAAAGTAGATGCTATTAAAAAGATGTTGTGTCCTAAAGATATCAAAGGTATGAAAAGTTTCCTTGGTCATGCTGGTTTCTATAGTAGGTTTATTAAAGACTTCTCTAAAATTTCAAGGCCTCTCACTAATCTCTTGCAAAAATATGTTCCTTTTGTTTTTGAATATGATTGTGTAGAAGAATTCAAAATACTTAAGAAAGCCTTGATTTCGGCACCTATTGTTCAACCGCCTGATTGGAATTTACCCTTCAAAATTATGTGCGATGCTAGTGATTATGTTGCTGGTGCTGTTCTAGGATAAAGAGTTGATAAGAAATTGAATGTTATTCATTACGCTAGTAAAACTCTAGATAGTGCTAAGAGAAATTATGCTACTACTGTAAAAGAATTCTTAGCAGTTGTTTTAGCTTGTGATAAGTTTAGATCTTATATTGTTGATTCCAAAGTAACCGTTCATACTGATCATGCTGCTATCAAATATATTATGGAAAAGAAAGATGCTAAACCTAGGCTTATTAAATGGGTTCTCTTGTTTCAAGAATTTGATTTGCATATTATTGATAGAAAGGGGGTTGAGAATCCCGTTGTAGACAACTTGTCTAGGTTCGAAAATGTACTGGATGACCCACTGCCTATTGATGATAGCTTGCCTGATTAGCAATTAGCTGTCATAAATGTTTCACGTAATACTCCATGGTATTCTGATTATGCTAATTACATTGTTGCTAAATTTATACCGCCTAGTTTCACATACCAGCAAAAGAGAAAGTTTTTCTATGATTTAAGACATTACTTTTGGGACGACCCACACCTTTATAAAGAAGGAGTAGTTGGTGTTATTAGATCTTGTGTACCTGAGCATGAACAAGAACAGATCCTACGCAAGTGCCACTCCGAGTCTTACAGAGGACACCATGCTGGAGATAGAACTGCACACAAGGTATTGCAATCTGGTTTTTATTGGCCTACTCTCTTCAAGGATGCTCGTAAGTTTTTCTTGTCTTATGATGAATGCCAAAGAATTGGTAATATTACTAGATGTTAGGAAATGCTTGTGGATTATTCACTTGTTATTGTTCCATTTGATGTTTGGGGCTTTGATTATATGGGACCTTTTCCTTCCTCTAATGGGTATACACATATTTTAGTTGCTGTTGATTATGTTACTAAGTGGGTAGAAGCTATTCCAACTAGTAGTGCTGATCATAACACGTCTATTAAGATGCTTAAAGAAGTAAATTTTCTAAGGTTTGGAGTCCCTAGATATTTAATGACTGCTAGTGGTTCACATTTTATTCATGGTGCTTTCTGTAAAATGCTTGCTAAGTATGATGTTAACCATAGAATTGCATCTCCATATCATCATCAGTCTAGTGGTCAAGTAGAATTGAGCAATAGAGAGATTAAATTGATTTTGCAAAAGACTGTTAATAGATCTAGAAAGAATTGGTCTAAGAGACTTGATGATGCATTATGGGCTTATAGAACTGCTTATTAAAACCCTATGGGTATGTCTCCGTATAAAATGGTTTATGGAAAAGCAAGTCACTTACCTCTCGAACTAGAACATAAAGCTTATTGGGCTACTAAAGAGATCAACTATGATTTCAAACTTGCCGGTGAGAAGAGGTTATTTGACATTAGCTTGCTTGATGAATGGAGAAGCCAAGCCTATGAGAATGCCAAGTTGTTTAATGAAAAGGTTAAAAGATGACATGATAAAAGGATACAAAAGTGTGTGTTTTAATATAGGTGATCATGTTTTGCTATAGAACTCTCATTTAAGATTTTTTGCAGGAAAGCTTCTCTCTAAATGGGAAGGTCCTTACATTATCGAGGAGGTCTATTGTTCCGGTGCCATAAAAATCAACAACGCCAAAGGTACAAATCTGAAGGTGGTAAACGGTCAAAGAATCAAACATTATATTTCAGGTAATCCCATAAATGTTGAGACCAATATAATTTACAGCGTAACACCGGAGGAGTACATAAGGGACACTTTCCAAAATGTTTCAGACTCCGGAAAGGAATGGGTATGTGGTACGGTAAGTAAACCGACTCCGAAACTGCTCTAACGGCAATTTTCTCCGTTTTGGAATATTTAAAAATCAGGAAAATTAAAAGTAGTCTGAAAGATGCACGACGAGACCACAAGGGTGGAGGGCGCGCCCTAACCCCTATGCACGCCCCCTACCTTGTGGCCGCCTCGTGTGCCCTCAGAACTCCGTTATCTTACACAATACTTCTTTTGGTTGGTAAAAATTCATTATATAATCTCCTGAAGGTTTTGACCACTATACCACGACAAAATCCTCTGTTCTTGTTTTGAGCTATTTATTTGATAGATCTAGATCACCATGACGTCTCCAAGCACCCCCAAGGACAAGTTTGCTGAGAAGGTTAACAACCCTTACCTTGCAGGGGTGCTGCAACACCCTCAAACCATTGAGGTGCATGAGGGGGTGCTGCACATCTGTGATGTTGAGGGGCCGAAGAAGACCGGAAGCATGGAGGCAAGACTCAAAGCAATGGAGCAGCAAGTTTTCAAGTGCCAAGGGATGGTGGAAGGTGGACTCAACGCCAATCACATGATGATCATGGAGTTCACCAACAATCACAAGCTAGATGCCAAGAATATTGAGGAGGCCATCTTCAAGCTTCATGAGAAAATCGAGCATCTCCAAGCCCAAATCTATGACCTGCAAAACCAAAATTGTGAGTATGAATACATATTTAAGAGGATGAGTTTTGCTACAGATTTGAGGATCCCGGAGACTCGTTCATCTTTCTATGATGTTGAGCCTATGCCTTGGAAGATGCATGACCAGTCTACCACATCAACAACTCCATCATCACCACCTCTGAAGAAATAGTCCTAAATATATGGGTATGGGCACTCCCCTTGGAAACTATCAAGCTCGGGGGAGGTGCCCCGGTATTGTATTACCAGCACACCTTTACCTTTATCGTTTTTCTTAGTTCGATCCTTTTGGTTATATCTTGATCTAGTAGAATAAAGTTTTAGTATGATCTAGCTTTGAGTTTTGCTTTATGTTCCCTCTATGTAATCGAGTCCGAGTTATATATAATAAAGAGTAGTTTTGAGATGAGGGCTTTGCTTTCTTGCTATGATCTTGAGGGAATAAAAGAAAGAATAAAAAGAAATAAAAAGATCATATATTGATCTTATGGAGAGTAATGACTTCACATATAAAGAGTATGATGAATAAAAATTGTTGAAAGTTGACAAACATAGTATTGGTCATTGTTGCAATTAATAGGAAGTAATAAAGAAAGAGAGGCTTCACATATAAATATACTATCTTGGACATCTTTTGTAATTGTGAGCACTCATTAAAATATGACATGCTAAAAAGTTGATGTTGGAGAAGGAAGACAACACAATGAGTTATGTTTTCCTACATCTGATTAGAAGTTATATTGTCATGGATCCTCCAACATGTTGAGCTTGCTTTTCCCTCTCATGCTAGCCAAATTCTTCACACTAAGTAGAGATACTACTTGTGCTTCCAAACATCCCTTAAACCAGTTTTTCCATGAGAGTCTACCATACCTACCTATGTATTGAGTAAGATCCTTCAAGTAAGTTCTCCTCAGTGCAAGCAATAAAAATTGCTCTCTAAATATGTATGATCTATTATGTGAAGAAAATAAGCTTTATACAAACTTGTGATATGGAAGAAATAAAAGCGACAGACTGCATAATAAAGTTCTTTATCACAAGCGGCAATATAAAGTGATGTTATTTTGCATTAAGATTTTGTGCATCCAACCATAAAAGCGCATGACAACCTCTGCTCCCCTCTGTGAAGGGCCTATCTTTTATTTTTACCTTCTACCATTATACAAGAGTCATGGTGATCTTCACCTTTTCTTTTACACTTTTTTACTTTGGCAAGCACTATGTTTTGGAGAGATCCGGATATATATCCACTCGGATGTAGGAGAGATCCTTATACAAGCGTCATTGTGAACGAATTGTTACTTTAGCATGAGAAATTATATGGCATTATATGTTGTTGTTCTAAAGATGATCATGTCCGTATTTTATTTTATCGATACCTCCATCTCTAAACATGTGGACTTATTTTTTGATTTCGGCTTTCGCCTGAGGATAAGTGAGGTTTAACCTTGGGGGAGTTGATACGTCCATTTTTCATCATGGTTTTATATTGATATTTATTGCATTATGAGCTGTTATTACACATTATATCACAATACTTATGCCTTTTCTCTCTTATTTTATAAGGTTTACATGAAGAGGGAGAATGCTGGCAGTTGGAATTCTGGACTTAAAAAGGAGCAACTATTAGAGACCTATTCCGCACAACTCCAAAAGTCCTGAAACTTCACGGAGAATATTTTTGGAATATATAAAGAATATTGGGCGAAGAAAGTACCAGAGAGGGGCCACCTGCCATCCACAAGGGTGGAGGGCGCGCCCCCTTACCTTGTGGGCCACATGGCAGGCCCCCAATGCCCATCTTCTGCTATATCATGTGTTTTAACCAGGAAAATATAAGAAGGAAGCTTTCGGGAGGAAGCACCGCCGTCTCGAGGCGGAACCTAGGTAGAACCAATCTGGGGCTCCGGCGGAGCTGTTCTGTCGGGGAAACTTCCCTTTGGGAGGGCGAAATCAAAACCTTCATCATCACCAACGATCCTCTCGTCAAGAGGGGGTCAATCTCCATCAACATCTTCATTAGAACCATCTCCTCTCAAACCCTAGTTCATCTCTTGTATCCGGTCTCTGTCTCAAAACCTCAGATTGGTACTTGTGGGTTGCTAGTAGTGTTGATTACTCCTTGTAGTTAATGCTAGTTGGTATATTTGGTGGAAGATCATATGTTCAATCCTTAGTGATAATTAATACTCCTCTGATTATGAACATGAATATGCTATGTAAGTAGTTACGTTTGTTCCCGAGGACATGGGAGAAGTCTTGTTATAAGTAATCATGTGAATTTGGTATTCGTTCGATATTTTGATCAGATGTATGTTGTCTTTCCTCTAGTGGTGTTATGTGAACATCGACTACATGACACTTCACCATAATTTGGGCCTAGGGGGAGGCATTATGAAGTAATAAGTAGATGATGGGTTGCTAGAGTGACAGAAGCTTAAACCTTAGTTTATGCGTTGCTTCGTAAGGGGCTTATTTGGATCCATATGTTTCATGCTATGGTTAGATTTATCTTAATTCTTCTTTCGTAGTTACGGATGCTTGTGAGAGGGGTTAATCATAAATGGGAGGATTTTCCAAGGAAGGGCAGCACCCAAGCACTGTTCCACCCACATATCAAATTATCAAAGTAACGAACGTGAACCATATGAGCATGATGAGAACTAGCTTGACAACAATTCCCATGTGTCCTCGGGAGCGCTTTGCTTTATATAAGACTTTGTCCAGGATTGTCCATTGCTACAAAAGGATTGGGCCACCTTTCTGCACTTTGTTTACTTTTGTTACTTGTTACCCGTTACGAATTATCTTATCACACAACTATCTGTTACCGATAATTTCAATGCTTGTAGAGAATACCTTGATGAAAACCGCTTGTCATTTCCTTCTGCTCCTCGTTGGGTTCGACACTCTTACTTATCGAAAGGACTATGATACATCCCCTATAGTTGTGGATCATCACCATGCCAATCGCATGTTCGGCAAAAAGGTAATATGCTCTAGAATTGGCATAAGTTCATCCCCGGCCTTATCTACGAGGGGCTCCGCTGAAATTCAATCTGGGTTAACAGGAAGAAGGTACCACCCCCACAATCCAAAGACATCAAGGAAGTGTCAGGGAGTGGCCAAAGACCCTTGGTGCGGGCGAAGGTTAATGTGGGGGATCCCACAATACATCAGCCTGGAAGATCCACAGGATGTTTCGGTTACCAATTCGGAAGTTGAAAGTGTGATGAATCACCATCGACGGAAGGAATCCCTGCACCAGACAGTCTTTACCTACCAAGAATTTAATGCTTTCAATTCGGCCGACGCATATCACGGAGCAGCTCGAATAGGTTTCGAGGGAATTGCCAATCTTCTGTCAATCGATATGAAGGTAAGGAATGGTTTCCAACAGCCAAATGTAAATACTAACCCAGTAGCCCCCGAGCCTTGAATCAGGCGAGACGGCTGAGTTAAGGGTCTGAGAGTCGTGTATCGCTTGCTGCAGGCCTTAAAGGACCAGAAAATATGTTTTCCAAGGACCTTGAGGCAAGCCGAACACAATTGGCTGATGCGAGGGCCGAATTGGAGGCGGCGAAAAAGTTCACCAGCGAGGCCCATGGTGAGTTAAAGCTATGGACATGTATTACTAATGCTAAAGCACCCTGTCTAACACTGGCCTTATTTATAGCAGCCGAATCCATAGGTCAACTTCAAAAGGACCTGGATGCCGCCAAAGAATCCCAATGGTATGCTGAATCACAACATCAAGCAGGTGTGTGGGTTTTAAAACGAAGCCACGAGGAAAACAACAAGCTGAAGGCAGAGAACCAGCAACAGGTCGAGGAACTGGAGAGTTTAGAAGCTCAGCTAGAGCAGGCTTTGGGAGATAACCTGAGATTTAAAAGCGACATGTTCAGTAAGTGTTAGTTAAGCATTGGTTGTAAATTGCCATCCGCAATGCTCAATTATAACAAATGTGCCATTCTTGATGCTAGGTCTCCTGACTGGTCATCCCGAAGAAGAGGCCAGTTCCTTTGGCGGAGATCTTTTATAAGAATTGTCTATGATTCATGAGAGAGATCAATAAACTATGAAAAGTATGGTCAAGGTGCTATGGCCGACCGAAGCGGCACCGAACGATATGGCTGGACTAGCGAAGTGCTTTAAGGGAGCTCAACGACAGCTAGAATTATGGAAAATATCAGCTTGTCGGGAAGGGGCACGAGAAGCATGGGCCATGGTGAAGACCCGATTCAGGAAACTTGAGCTGGAGCATATGGCTCGTGTTGGACCAGGAGGGCGAGATGGACAGGAGATACCTCTTCACTTCGTTTATGACCAGGTGATGCCTGTAGCTCGGCTCTCACAGCAGGATTGCACTTTGGATAGCATAATAGACAATGTGGACAAAGAGTGATATGTTTGATTCTATGTATCTATGTACTTTACATCAAACATGCTCTATCCGCACTAAAGACGTTGTCATAACCGGCCATCGGCTTCGACCTCCCTGACTAGGGGTCGGGAAGTGTTCCATACTATGTGACCTGATGTAAGTAGGAAAATCACTTTTGGTAACAAGGTAACCCACCCTTTGGGTGTTAACAGACAAAAACCCATGCGAAGAGTTATGTTATATTACCGTGTAACGTAAGAAACATCTTCTGAAGAAAATAGTTCCTTGATGGGTTCCTTTCCGTAGGTCTGTCATGTCAAGTGCAGACGTTTGTATTTGGATTTCCGAGGTATGCAAATAATTGATGTGGGGGTCGAATCCCCAAGCATTGGTGACGAACACCAAGAGTATTATAGTTTTCCTCTTTGCCAACCCATTGTGTTCTTAGGAATGCTAGCTTTTGGCTTCACCTGTCTGAGGTACGTACACGACTAACCCAGTCGTAACAATCGCAGAGGTGCTCCCTTTACTCCCTAGCCGAATGATCGGGAACGTAGGGGGTAAGCACAGGAGCGAGGCAACCCAACTTGGAAAAACATAAGTCATATCGGTGCATATAACGGTAGGAGAGATATTCGGGAAGTGCAAACATGACGGAGACGATTACATGCACCGAAATATATTGATTGGCTGCTCTAAAGGAGCCCCCAGGTAATATCTAGGTGTTACATTTCAAAATGTGCGATGAAGAAGGCCTAAATAGAATTTATTTTATCTAAACAAAGGCCATGAGGTACTAATTCTCCAGAAGAAAAAAAGAAAATAAATTTACAATGAGGAAAGGGGTAGTGGAGAGAAATGGGCATTTTTAGCCGTAGAAACATCTGGAGCCGATCTGCGTTCCAGGTGTTCAGTCCGAGGCGGTTATCAGCCGGGTTGCAAAGACGATATTGTAGGAACGAAGTATGTCTACCAGAGGGGGTGAATCGGAGTTTCAAATTTTCTTTGGAAAACTTAAATCTCTCAAAACCCAGCAGCGGAAAGAATAAAAAACAAACTATAATGAACTAAAATAGAGTACCAAAAGGAAACTAAGGTATGCATTGATACCAGCCATACGAATGAAAATGCATCCAAGGTAAACGTGGGTGACAAAGATAACCAAATATGCTCAAAGGAGACAAGGTATTTGTTCAACCAGTTCGTCCTTCTGCACAAGGACTACGTCTGGTAGGAGGGGTTGTGACTTAACACGAAAGATAAACTCTCTTCACCCTATTCTCCTCAACAATGGATTCGTTGACCGATGTTGATTACTCATGGTAGATACTTGAAGGCGATCTCCGAACCTTTACAGACTTCTTCGAGAACCACAATCACTCTTGGTCTGTGAATAAATTGACCCCTAACCGTCTGGAAAGTTTGCAGCTCTCAAGAGTAATAGGCGGAGCGTACTAAACTTAGATTCCAGTGATGTTGAACCACTATCTAATTCTTCGGCTCTAGCGTTTTACTCTAGGTGGATTTTAAATAAAATCGCTCAGAGAGTGGGTTTCTCAACAATCTTCTCAGAATCAAATGGAGCAGCCACCAGTCAAAGCCGACGCAGGGTGGCTATTTATAGCCGCAACCTTCCCAGATGGGAAATGACCATTTTGGACACGAGGTCTAGCTAATGGCCAACTGACACATTTGCAATGGTCGGATTTTGGAGCGACGGTAACATTACTTGAGGAACAAGCAATGCTAACTCCTCGGCCCGAGTCAAATCTCTCGTTTAGAATAAGATCACAGTCTCTTGATGGCAAGTATTTTCTCAAAGCATAGAGAGATTTCTCTCACAACTTTCATAGGATTTGGGTTTAGCATCAGAGAATCAAAGCTTCAAATGCTACACCCCTCTTAATAGTATGGTGGTCCTATGACTCAAGGAAAGAACAAGAATAACAAAACAAAAGCTACGTCTTCACTTCGTCTTCATTCTTCCTCAAACACAGTCATATTCTTTGAACAGACACCGAACCAATTGCTTGAACTTCAGCAATTTTTAGGGGTCACTCTTGTTAGCTTCAACTTCGTTGATAACCTTAGATGTCGCGCAAAGAGATTATCTTTGTCATTTGCATCAAAGTCCTTGATACTTCAAGGACATGTTACTCTGTGTGCACTACAAACACATAAGTCCCATATTGTTTATGTCAACAATCTCCAAAACATAAGGGACCTATCATTGCACCAACAATCTCCCCCTTTTTGGACGCTTGTTGACAAAATAGATAATCATCAAAGTGAAGATAGATAAGTGAAATGTAAATTGAACAATAGTGAACTTGCGTTACTTGACTTGATGATGAAATATACTCCCCCTTGATGCATGCGGGGTCAATGATATACAGTGAAATTCCTTGCAATTCATTTATGTAAGTGGAGGATTTTTCAATCATTCAAGGTAATGATTCACACTGATGATATGTAACCCATCAAGTGTATAGTGCAATCATTCATGACTTCTGACAATAATTCTACCTTCAAAACAAATGCTTCGAGAAAATATAGTGCAGCAGGCAGGGTTAATAATATTACAACGCATATCAGAAGTTTTACATCGGAGCACATAAGGTGGCATAGATAGTCTTTGAAGCGTATAGAGCAAAAGTCTCATAAACCAGAGCAAATACACACAGAGACCAAAACAAACAGAGCAAATATTTTGAAACTCTCGATGTAATTCTCCCCCTTTTGTCAACTAGTGTCAAAAAGGTGACGAATAACATGAGTGCGAAAAGAGGTGAATTTGATTCACTCTGAGGCATTGCTTGAAATACTGCCCGAAGATGTTTCTTATTCGAAGGTGGCTAGAAAATCTTCATCATCAGCAGCAACAGAAGTTCCTTCAATACTAGCTTGGGGCTGAGAAGACGATGGCACATTGGGATCAACCTGTTGAATCTTGCGAGACAGAACATTTCATTCAGCAGGTTTCTCAGTGGGCGAGGTTGCTTCTGATTCGTCGAGCAATTTGCATAGCTGAAATCGAAGTAGGTCTGCTGTTGGTTCATGAGCGGGCAAAGGTAGAGTAATGCGATCTTGAAAATCTTCAGCTGAAAACCCTTGATCAATATACTCATAGAGTTCTTTGAGATGGCAAGTTGCTCAATTGCTTCCTGGAGAAGAACTTCCGAAGCAATTTCCATAAGCACTTCTTGTTTTCAACCATGATCATGTGCATAACTTTTGTTTGGTTGTTGATTGCATTCAGTTCAGCAGCCAGGTGTTCTTTCTCTTGGCAACCCTCAACCATATGCTTCAGCAGTAGCTGTTCGGTGCGCAAACTCACTTCAAGATGTGAAGGAGGTTGAGTATTCGATTGTCGATCACGGTGAGGTAGCCATGGCCCATTGAAAGTATTATGATAGTCTGGAGGGCTTGATACTGGTGCTTTCCCTGAAGAAAAATCTTCCATGACATACAACGTATCACACATGGGAGGAATGAAGCTTTTGTGACTAACTTTGGCTAAATATTCGGTTTTCATTGCATAGTCAACCACCTTCTGAATCCAGGGCACAAATACCTTGATAGTTTTCGGGTAATGAGCATAATCCATTAGTATGTGTAGGAACATGTCTTCGACATCAAAGATGTATCATTGAGAGATGGCATGGATGGTGTTTCGAAGAACATCAGAATTAGCATTGTCTGAATTCCTCCCTGCCAGCGGATAGAGGGTAAGTGAGAATATGATATAAAGTTTGGTTGTCAAATGTCAAGTGCTCAGGCAGGGGAGGACCATTGTAGTCATGAATTTTATCTTCGTCCATTGTGCATCAGAAATCTTCATCGGAGATTGCATCAATGTTGTGAACTCGAATCTCAGTCTTGCCATGCTTGAACCGAGGTAAATGGAAGTGGGAGACAAAGTCTATTGCAGAACATTTTATGTGTTTCCCTTCGGTCATTCATTCCGAGATTCACTTGGTGCTATCAACTTCATCACCTGAAATGTATAGTGTGGCATAAAATTGAAGAATAATTTCTCTGTTCCATGGGTGCTGAAATGCAAAGACATGCGTGAGGCCAAAATCTTCAATGTCTTGCAAGACACGATTGAAGCAACCAATGTTCTTTATTGCAGCGATATGCGGGAACTCATGAGGAAAAATCTTGCGGTTGTCATAAAGAATCCGGGGATAAAATATTGCCTATTCCTGAGTCCAGAACCGAGGAGATTCAGAAGTGCGGGGCTTGCTGTATGGACTCTCTTGAAAGAATTGGGGATGAGTGTTCTGATTGAAAAGTGGTCCTTTGACGCCAACGTCGATGGAGAATAACGGAAGTTGCTCGCGAGGATTGGGCTATTTGAGCTCATCTTCAACGGAGATCACTTCATCGGCATAAATGGTTGAATCTGAGTGATGAGCAGAAGCTGATTTTGCTGCAGAAGGACCAACATCTGAAATTCTTCGTGCAGTATTGAGTGAAATTCGCAGAGGAGAGGGATCAAACACTTTGTCAGGTACTGAATCTTTATCAGCCACTAGGGACCATTGAGGATTTGCTTCAGCAGACGGTTTAGGAGCAGAGGGAGGAACCAAATAATTTGGTTCAACACAGGCTGGAGAAGCCTGGGGAGCAGTCTCAGGAATTTCACCTTCTTCCAAAACATTTTATTGAGGTGGATTTGCTTCATGAACTGGGGAATCCACATGCACTATTTCAGTTGGCCTTGGTGAACTAGGAGCATCTGCATTTGATATAGGAACTTGCGAGGGAATTGCAGGCTTTGGTGAGTTTTCCTTCTATGGTACAACATCTAGTGATTTTTCATTCGTGGGAGGAGGAGGAGCATTTTTATTTTAAATTCTCTTCTTCTTCTTTTGCTTTGATGGATCAATATGCCCCTTGACAAGATCATTATATCCGGTGGCTGGGGCTTGATGATCAAGGCATATCTTGTGAACGATTTGATCCAGATCAGGATGAAATCCTAATCGTCTGTTCCGAAGGATTGTCAAGACTCGATTGACATCCACATATGATTCTTCAAGCTGTTTGATGACAAACTTGGATTTTATAGCTTTCATTCGGTTGTCAAGATCATCAAGATGGGAAGTGAGGTTATTGATCTCAATAGTCATCTCTCATGTCCTGAACCAGAGTAGAAGCTTGAGCAATAACTTTAGAGGGAATGGGCAAAGATGCCACTTCTCCATCAAAGAGGTTCTCCACAAATCTGTCAATCTGCTCCATGAAGAATACTTGATTGAAGTAATGTTGTACATCAGAGCCATCATTAGTCTGTGTAGCAGGAGCTATCTGAACTAGATTTTGCTCCATTGGAGGCATTGAAGCCAAAGGTTGTGTCAGTTTTACAGCAAATTGAGGTGCTTTTTCCTTCAATGTATTGCCTTATGGAGCACTTGACTTGGTAGAGGGAGCACTGATTTTCTTCACCTTTTGCTTCATGAGCTTTTCTCCTGTCTTGGTTGTGCCTACTGGGGCATCAACTACCAAATCATGTAGATCAATTGCATCAGGATGAGTAGCTGTGTTTACTTTGTCAACCATTGTGATAGTGGTAGGAGGAGTCTTTCTCTTCAAAGGGCTCTTATTTGGAGGTGCGTTTGGGACAACACTTGCTCAAAGATCAGGTAGAATAGTGGATGTAGTGATATTCACTTGTTCTGAAAGAGTTGCATCAATTTCTTATCTTGTGAGTGGAGGATCATCTTGATCGGAAGAATCACTTTCAGGCTCAACTGGTTTAGTAGGCCTTCTCTTCAGCGCGCTCTTTTTCTTCAAAGTAGCAGATCTGGGATCATGTTTGTGCTCTGAGCATCCTTCTAATTTTCCTTCAGCCTTTTTCTTTTCGATGTCTGATTTGATGAGATGATGATTTTCTTCTTTTCTTGCCTGCTCCATTTCAGCCTTCTTGCCTCTCCTTTCATTATTCTTAAGGTGCTTGGCCTTTCCTTCAGGATAGGAGTTAGGTGTCTTGAGAGATGACTCATTAGTATTAGGAGGTGGTGGAGGCCTCTCCTGGGGATCACAAGCACGGAAGAGTCCAATTTCACGGCAGTCACCCCAAGGAGGATGGAAGGCAAAATTCTTGGCATATCGAGGATAAACCATTTTGTAGTTGAACCACTTCCGCACCTAGTGACGTCGAATCTTTTGCACTTGCATTTTCTATGCTGTTAAATTTTCTCCTGGAACAGTGTTGTATTTGTCGTGAGATATAAATTAAGCTGAATTGGTGAAGGGTTGCCTACCACCTTTCCTTTTCTTTTGAGCATCTGCTTCTTGCTCGTTGTCATTTTGTTCGGCTCTCTTTCTTTTGCTGGAAGATGGGCCTACCGTTGGGCCCTTAGCATTTGGTGATTTAGATTCATCAGATGTTCCCATGAATACCTCTTCTTCATCGGCCATACTATGTGGTGTAGCAGAATCCTCAACAGACTGCATATACCTCTAAATAAGAGTAGGTACGATGGAAAATGGGGACAGGGTTACAAATGCTCACACCGAATGTTTTTCTGAACAAATAGGATTTTGAAGAAGAAATAGATACAAAATTTGAGAAATGTTTTGAATGAAGGAAACATATAGAACGAGCCAGTAGTTCTGATGGAAATACTAGACAACATGCTAGGCATTTCATTCGAGCGATACACAACACAAACCCTAGATCTGAAAAGATTCGGATGCGAGGAACGACTACAAATCACATCCGCACTAGTAAAGGTGAATACTAGATCTAAGATATGCAGTAAAACCAGAGAAAAATAACTGCAAACAAACTCGAATCGATAAAGACGGGACCCGAGTTCGAACCACACGTACCCTAGCTCGGTGACATGCAACAACTAGGGTGGCGCGGGGAAGAAGATGTCCCACGGTGGCGTGGAAGGACTCTGGTGACCACTTTTCGGCAGTGAAGCGGCGAAGATGTCGTCGGTGTCAAGCTCAAGGTGGACTGCTACGGCGAGGGTTTCGGCGGAGAGGAGGTGGGGAGAAAGACGAAGTGAACTGGAAGAATGAGTGGTACGGGTTTGATATGCGAATGGAAATAACCGCACGCAGAGGATTTTGATCGAACTGCCTCTAAGCAGAGATGATTGTGATTCAATGGACATGATGGAATGGCAGTTGATGTATCACACGTGGCAACCTCATAAAAGTGAAGGAAATATGCCCTAGAGGCAATAATAAAGTTGTTATTTATATTTCCTTATATCATGATAAATATTTATTATTCATGCCAGAATTGTATTAACCGGAAACTTAGTACATGTGTGAATACATAGACAAACAAAGTGTCCCTAGTATGCCTCTACTTGACTAGCTCGTTAATCAAAGATGGTCAAGTTTCCTAGCCATGGACATGTTTTGTCATTTGATGAATGGGATCACATCATTAGAGAATGATGTGATGGACAAGACCCATCCGTTAGCTTAGCATTATGATCGTTCAGTTTTATTGCTACTGCTTTCTTCATGACTTATACTGTTATACATGTCCTCTGACTATGAGATTATGAAACTCCCGAATACCGGAGGAACACCTTGTGTGCTATCAAACGTCACAACGTAACTGGGTGGTTATAAAGATGCTCTAAAGGTGTCTCCGATGGTGTTTGTTGAATTGGCATAGAATGAGATTAAGATTTTTCACTCCGTCTATCGGAGAGGTATCTCTAGGCCCTCTCAGCAATGTACATCACTATGAGCCTTGCAAGCAAAGTGACTAATGAGTTAGTTGCGGGATGATGCATTACAGAATGAGTAGAGAGACTTGCCGGTAACGAGATTGAACTAGGTATGATGATACCGACGATTGAATCTCGGGCAAGTAACATACCGATGACAAAGGGAACAACGTATGTTGTTATGCGATTTGACCGATAAAGATCTTCACAGAATATGTAGGAGCCAATATGAGCATCCAGGTTCTGCTATTGGTTATTGATCAAAGATGTGTCTCGGTCATGTCTGCATAGTTCTCGATCCCGTAGGGTCCGCACGCTTAACGTTCGATGACGATTTGTATTATGAGTTATGTGATTTGATGTACCGGAGGTTGTTCGGAGTCCCGGATAAGACCACGAACATGTCAAGGTGTCTCGGAATGGTCGAGACGTAAAGATCGATATATTGGAAGGCTATATTCGGACATCGGAAAGGTTCCGAGTGATTCGGGTATTTTTCGGAGTACCGGAGAGTTACGGGAATTCGCCGGGGAAGTAATGGGCCTTAATGGGCCAAACGGGAAAGGAGAGAAGGACCTCAAGGGGTGGCTGCGCCCCCCATTGGCTGGTCCAAATTGGACTAGGGAGGGACGGCGCCCCCCTCTTTCCTTCTCTCCCTCTTCCCCCTCCTTTTTCTCCTACTCCAACTAGGGAAGGGGGGAAACCTACTCCTACTAGGAGTAGGAATCCCCCTTGGGGCGCGCCATATAGAGGTCCGACCCTCCTCTCCTCCACTCCTTTATATACGGGGAAGGGGGCACCCCATAGACACACAAGTTGATTGTTTAGCCGTGTGCGGTGCCCCCCTCCATAGATTTCCACCTCGGTCATATCGTTGCAGTGCTTAGGCGAAGCCCTGCGCCGGTAGATTCATCATCACCGTCACCACGCCGTCGTGCTGACAAAACTCTCCCCCGACCTCACCTGGATCTAGAGTTCATGGGACGTCATCAAGCTGAACATGTGCAGATCGCGGAGGTGCCGTATCTTCGGTGCTAGGATCGGTCGGATCATGAAGACGTACGACTACAACAACCGCGTTGTCACAAGGCTTCCGCTTAAGGTCTACGAGGGTATGTAGACAACACTCTCCCCTCTCGTTGCTATGCATCACCTAGATGGATCTTGCGTGTGCGTAGGATTTTTTTTTGAAATTACTATGTTCCCCAACAGTGGCATCCGAGCCAGGACTATGCGTAGATGTTATATGCGCGAGTAGCTAGAACACAAAGGAGTTGTGGGCGTGAGTATATACATATTGCTTGCCGTTACTAGTTGATTCTTGATTCGGCGGTATTGTTGGATGAAGCGACCCGGACCGACATTACGCGTACGCTTACACGAGACTGCTTCTACCGCCGTGCTTCGCACACAGGTTGCTAGTGGGTGTCTGTTTCTCCAACTTTAGTTGAATCGGTTTCAATGAACAAGGTTCTTTCTGAAGATCAAAAAGCAATCACTATACTATGTTGTGGTTTTTGATGCGTAGGTAAGAATGGTTCTTGCACAGCCCGTAGCAGCCACGCAAAACTTGCAACAACAAAGTAGAGGACATCTAACTTGTTTTTCCAAGGCATGTTGTGATGTGATATGGTCAAGACATGATGAGATATAAATTGTTGTATGAGATGATAATGTTTTGTTAAAGTTATCGGCAACTGGCAGGAGCCTTATGGTTGTCTCTTTATTGCATAAGATGCAAGCGCCATATAATTTCTTTACTTTATCGCTATGCGATAGCAATAGTTGCAAAAGTAATAATTGGCAAGACGACCATGTGACGACACGTTGATAAAAATCAAGATGATGGAGATCATAGTGTCATGCCGGTGACGATGGACATCATGATGGTACTTTGGAGATGGAGATCAAAGGCACAAGATGATGATGGTCATATCATGTCACATATTTTGATTGCATGTGATGTTTATCTTTTATGCATCTTATTTTGCTCAATACGACGGTAGCTTTATAAGATGATCCCTTACTGAAATTTCTAGGTATAAGTGTTCTCCCTAAGTATGCACCGTTGCGACAGTTCTTCGTGCTGAGACACCCCGTGATGATCGGGTGTGATAAGCTCTACGTTCACATACAACGGGTGCAAGCCAGTTTTGCACATGCAGAATACTGGGGTAAACTTGACGAGCCTAGCATATGCGGATATGGCCTCAGAACACTGAGACCGAAAGTTCGAACGTGAATCATATAGTAGATATGATCAACATAGAGATGTTCACCATTGAAAACTACTCCATCTCACGTGATGATCAGACATGGTTTAGTCGATATGGATCACGTGATCACTTAGATGATTAGAGGGATGTCTATCTAAGTGGGATTTCTTAAGTAATATGATTAATTGAACTTAATTTATCATGAACTTAGTCCTGATAGTTTTTGCATATCTATGTTGTAGATGAATAGCTTGCGATGTAGCTCCCCGTTTATTTTTTGATATGTTCCTAGAGAAAAATAAGTTGAAAGATGATAGTAGCAATGATGCGGACTTGGTCCGTGATCCGAGGATTATCCTCATTGCTGCACAGAAGAATTATGTCCTTGATGCACCGCTAGGTGACAGACCTATTGCAGGAGCAAATGCACACGTTATGAACGTTTGACAATGCTCGGTATGATGACTACTTAATAGTTTAGTGCACCATGCTTTACGGCTTAGAACCGGGACTTCAAAAACATTTTGAACGCCACAGAACATATAAGATGTTCTGAGAGTTGAAATTGGTATTTCATACTCATGCCCGTGTCGAGAGGTATGAGACCTCTGATAAGTACTTTGCCTACAAGATGGAAGAGAATAGCTCAACTAGTGAGCATGTGCTCAGAATGCCTGAGTACTACAATCGCTTGAATCAAGTGGGAGCTAATATTTCAGATAAGATAGTAATTGACAGAATTCTCTAGTCACTATCACCAAGTTACGAGAACTTCGTGATGAACTATAATATGCAAGGGATAACGAAAACGATTCCCTGAGCTCTTCGCGACGCTGAAATCAGCGAAGGTAGAAATCAAGAAAAGCATCAAGTGTTGATGGTTGAAAATACCACTAGTTTCAAGTAAAATGGCAAGGGAAAGAAAGGAAACTTCAAGAAGAATGGCAAGCAAGTTGCCACTCCCATGAAGAAGTCCAAAGCTAGACCCAAGCCTGAAACTAAGTGCTTCTACTGCAAAGGAAATGGTCACTAGAAGTGGAACTGCCTTAGATACTTGGCGGGTAAGAAGGATGGTGATGACCCACAAGTATAGGGGATCTGTCGTAGTACTTTTGATAAGTAAGAGTGTCGAACCCAACGAGGAGCAGAAGGAAATGATAAGCGGTTTTCAGCAAGGTATTCTCTGCAAGTACTGAAATAAGTGGTAACAGATAGTTTTATGATAAGATAAATTGTAATGAGCAACAAGTAAAAAAGTAAATAAAGTGCAGCAAGGTGGCCCAATCCTTTTTGTAGCAAATGACAAGCCAGAACAAACTCTTATAATTGGAAAAGCGCTCCCGAGGACACATGGGAATATCATCAAGCTAGTTTTCATCACGTTTAAATGATTCGCGTTCGATACTTTGATAATTTGATATGTGGGTGGACTGGTGCTTGGGTGCTGTTCTTACTTGAACAAGCATCCCACTTATGATTAACCTCTATTGCAAGCATCCACAACTACAACAAAAGTATTAAGGTAAACCTAACCATAGCATGAAACATGTGGATCCAAATCAGCCCCTTACGAAGCAACGCATAAACTAGGGTTTAAGCTTCTGTCACTCTAGCAACCCATCATCTACTTATTACTTCCCAATGCCTTCCTCTAGGCCCAAATAATGGTGAAGTGTAGTCGACGTTCAGATAACACCACTAGAGGCTAGACAACATACATCTTATCAAAATATCAAACGAATACCAAATTCACATGACTACTAATAGCAAGACTTCTCCCTTGTCCTCGGGAACAAACGTAACTACTCACAAAGCATAAAAATGTTCATAATCAGAGGGGTAATAGTATGCATATAGGATCTGAACATATGATCTTCCACCAAATAAACCAACTAGCATCAACTACAAGGAGTAATCAACACTACTAGCAACCTACTAGCACCAATCCCGGACTTTGAGACAAGAATTGGATACAAGAGATGAACTAGGGTTTGGAGATGAGATGGTGCTGGTGAAGATGTTGATGGAGATTGCCCTCTCCCGATGAGAGGAGTGTTGGTGATGACGATGGTGATGATTTCCCCCTCCCGGAGGGAAGTATCCCCGACAGAACAGCTCTGCCGGAGCTCTAGATTGGATCCGCCAAGGTTCCGCCTCGTGGCGGCGGAGTCTCGTCCCGAAAAGTTCCTCCCTCTTTTTTTCTCATCGAGAGACTTCATATAGGAGAAGATGGACGTCGAAGAGCCACCCGGGGGCCCATGAGGTAGGGGTGCGCCCTGGGGGGGGGGGGGCGCCCCCCACCCTCGTGAGCAGGGTGTGGGCCCCCTGGCCTTCATCTTTGGCGAGGATTTTTCTTTATTTATTTTAAGATGTTCCGTGGAGTTTCAAGACTTTTGGAGTTGCGCAGAATAGGTCTCTAATATTTGCTCCTTTTCCAGCCTAGAACTCCAGCTGCCGGCATTCTCCCTCCTTATGTATACCTTGTAAAATAAGAGAGAATAGCCATAAGTATTGTGACATAAAGTGAAATAACATCCCATAATGCAATAAATATCGATATAAAAGTATGATGCAAAATGGACGTATCAACTCCCCCAAGCTTAGACCTCGCTTGTCCTCAAGCGAAAAGCCGATAACAATAAATATGTCCTCATGTTTAGAGGTAAAGGTGTAGATAAAAATAAAATACGGACATGAAGGCATCATGATTATTCTCATAACAGCAACTTATATAGATTTTGTCATATGATTACTTATGTTCAAGTGATGATCTATTCACAACGCAAAAGTATAAATCATAAACCTTATTGGGTTCCGACAAACCATAATATCAGTCATTGAAGCAATTGCAATTTATCATAACATCAGAAAGAGTCTATGTCAGAGCTAAAAAGCAAGTCCACATACTCAGCTATCATTTAGTCCTCCATAATTGCTAACACTCACGCAATACTTGTGGTTATGGATTTTTAATCGGACACAGAGAAAGATTGGGGCTTATAGTTTTGCCCCACAACCTTTTACCTCAAGGGTAATGTCAA